>NC_135227.1:18840418-19015418 GCF_052324685.1 Brachyhypopomus gauderio
GTGTGTGTGTGTGTGTGTGTGTTTGTATGTGAGTGTTTTAGTGGGTGGGTGGGTGTTGTGTGTGTGTGTGTGTGTGTGTGTGTGTGTGTGTGTGTGTGTGTGTGTTTGTATGTGAGTGTTTTAGTGGGTGGGTGGGTGTATGTGTGCCCTCTCCTGGTGGAAAAGGCAACTCTAAGGTTTCTTGTTCAGACATGAATACAGTCTGTGTTCTTTGGAGTAAACAGGCATTGCTCTGTCAGCTTCTACTACTGCTGCGAAGTGTGTGTGTGTGTGTGTGTGTGTGTGTGTGTGTGTGTGTGTGTGTGTGTGTGTGTGTGTGTAATCTTGTTAGTGTTACTGTGGTTAAATATATATTTTGTGTGTGTGTTTCTGTGTATGTGTGTGTGTGTGTGTGCTCAGTCATAACATTTTTCTAGGGGGGGTTCAGTGTGGCACATTAATAGGAACTTCTGGGAAGTCAGGAGTTGGGAATATACAGGAAAACCACACCACACATACACACACATGCAGACAGAGCAGGAACAGGAAGTGTGATCTAAGAGCGCACATATTTTCTATTGTGCTAAAGGTCCTATAGTAATGTTGTAGTGTGTTTTCTTCTACGTTAACAGTTTTGAGGTCAGTCAGATTGGCCTGTTGTATTAATAATAGTTTAGCTTTATATGGTCAAAACATTATAGGCACTATGACATTTATGCAAATGAGAACCTGAGCAGAAATGTCATTGTCAGTTTTTACTTAGAAATTTGGAATGCAAATTTTTTTCTTGTGAATTTATTCTTGAATTGAAAAACAAAACAATAACACAACCCTTCTGGTGCCTGGAGGCTTTGTAGAAACCGTCCACGAGTTCAGGCCTTAGTGACCAGAGACCGGAGATATGCTGTCTAACATCATGGCTTAAACTAGAAGAGTGATCTCTTATTTCAGTGCATTGTCTTTGTGTGTCTGTCCAGAACACAGACACATTCTCTTCAGGATCTTAATCAGTGTCCTAAATCTCAATACATCAGAGGACTTTGTACACACGCTCTCTCTCTCTCTCTCTCTCTCTCTCTCTCATTCTCTCACTCTCTCACTCTCTATTATTATTATTATTATTATACTAAAGCACTATCATAAACAACTAATGAAACATTAACAAGATATAATTACATCATATGTAAACATTTAGCAAGGAGTACTGTGTATAGGGGTTAGTATGTGTGTGTGTGTGTGTGTGTGTGTGTGGGGGGGGGGGGGGTTGAGTTGTGGGAGGAAGTGATTATATGTTGCTCTGTATTCTACCGACAGGACTGATGTGTGCTCTGTATTCTACCGACAGGACTGATGTGTGCTCTGTATTCTACCGACAGGACTGATGTGTGCTCTGCTACAAGAACCATTTGTCATTGTTCCTGTTGTCTTATTATTGAAATTTCAGATTAGATTTTGTATTTTTAATTTTAAAATATCTCACTGAATTTAAAGTGTATGGCAATAAAGGAGAAAGTACACGTGAAAATACACGTGCATTTTTAAGAAACTTATATATATATATATATCTCAAGACATACATATATATATATATATATATATATATATATATATATATATATATATATATATATATATATATATATATATATAAACCCTGTGCTTGGTTAGGATCTGTCTCTGTTTTGTATCTCTGACAGTAAGGAGATACTCTGATAATTCTCTCTCTCTCTCTGTCTCTCTCTCTCACTGTTTCTTTCTCTCTCATTTAAGTGATTATAATCTTCTCTTCTCTAATAAAGTACCTGGGGAAGATGGCCCTGGTTATTTCTGTACAGCTGAAAGTGGGAGCTAGCTCTGTTCTCGTCACAATACTGCAGTCAGTCCAGTCCAATCCAGTAGAATCAGCTCACACACACACACACACACACACACACACACACACACACACACACACACACACACACACACACACACACACACACACACACACACAGGCCTGTTGACAGTCTTGCTGGGGCCCGGGACAAGAAAGTTTCATTTATACATATACTCGAAATGATTCGAAATAATTCGCGTTTTTATCACATTATTTAATGGTTGTTTATTTTCCCCAATCTTAACGTCTTCACTTCTCTCATGTTTCGTCCTGGAATTACAAGAGGCTCGTATTTGTTAACGTAATACAAGAGAACTGTTCAGTCAGACAGATATTTGTTGTGAAACCAAGTAGTTACAATTTCAAGCATTTTCAAGTACTTTAGCCTAAATTCCAGCACTTTTCAAACCTGGAACACAATGCAACATTAAAATTCGTCAGGTAAATGTTTTTTCTTTCTTTTCTGCGCTCCAGATTTCTGTATTTACTTTAACTATCCACCACTGTATTTCCCGCTGTTGGGCAGGTACCAGCCGGCTACAGTCGGTGCTGGATCAAACCATTTTTCAGTGGGAGGCGGGGGTGTATGCACTTAATGGAAAATACGCAGATAGGTAAAAAACATATATATTTTAGCCATTGAGCTTATTTTGAGTACAGAATTTTATATTAATGAAACATTTCAAGATTATGTTAAAAATTATAGACTTTAAATAAAAAATAAATTGCTGGGCTCTTTGATGGGCCCCCCTGGCCCTGGGGCCCGGGACAACGGACCTGGTTGTCCCCCCGTCGACGGGGCTGCACACACACACACACACACACACACACACACACACACACGCACACGCACATATATATATACATATACACACCCCACCCCATATATTTATATACACAGCCTTAGAGATGCTGTGTTTAAATAACTCTCTCGAGCCTCTTTATAGTGTTTACATATCTAGGATATTTCTGAAAGGTCAAGTTCCATGTCTTCCTATTCAGAGCAAAGTGTATTCCAGAACTGTGTGTGTGTGTGTGTGTGTGTGTGTGTGAGAGAGAGAGAGAGAGAGAGAGAGAGAGAGACAGACAGACAGAGAGAGAGAGGAAAAGTTCCCAAGAGTTGATTTTGTGTTTATGAGAAAGCTATTCAGATTCTTCTACAAACCCCATTTCTGGAAACGTTAAGATATTTTTTATAGGTGAGGCAGGCTTATTTATACAGGAGCTTTCATACAAAACAAGTCAAAGGCGCTTAACATAAGAATAGAAGAATCATATTACAACTCGAGATCCACCAATTAAGACAAGAATGTGTGAGTTGATCATTCTCTTGTATTTAACAAAGGAACAAAGAAAGGATTTCCAATGTTTCACTGAGCAAATAAAATGTGTATGCAAAGAAAAACAAATATAGCATTTGATGTGTGAAGCACACTCCAGCAACCTGGAACAGAGGCGTGTTTACCACTGGGACAAATCTCCTCTCCCTTATTTTTTATTACATGTTAATCATTTGGGAGATTAAAATACTGATTGTAGCAGTTTTTCAAGTGGGATTATTTGCCATTCCTGCTTCATATACAGCAGCCAATCACTAGTCCATGGTCACTAGTTACCATGCGGTCCATGTCTGATTCTCCTGTCTGATTCCGTCTGCTGTCTGTCTGTCTGTCAGACACATGCACACTATGTCCTACTGAAATAACCACAGATTTCCAAGCAAAAGACGTCCCCTTAATCACCCGTAGTTGAAGGTTTGTGTCTAAGGAATTCACACAGATACGTTCTTGTCTGTTGACAGCACACCGATTATTAAGTGAACTGTCTCATTTATACTCTATATAAATTAACTTGCCTTCTGTGTCTACAACTGTGAGTCTCCACCATGAGTGGAGAGTAAGCAATGTCTTGTTTGGCTGCTTCTCAGTGATGACAGTCATATTGTTGACAATCAGGCAATGGTCTCTGAAATTGTTAGCACTCACAATAATTTCTGTTCAGTTCTAAATGTCTAAAAGACTTCTAAATCTATATAAATGTATATATATTTATAAATCTAAATAAATGTATTTACATTGTCATCATTTGGTACACACTTGTGTCCAGAGGGACTTACATACTGTAAGTGCACTGTGGTTTCTGTCAAACACACCCTCATGCTAGCAATAAAGAGCCCTATCAGGCTAAAGCTCTGGCTTTATGTGTCAGGACCAAAGACGCAAAATGTCAAGTCTCAAGACGGCAGTTCATGACCCGGCATCCATAAAGAAACAACTGCTGGGATGCAAGCAGACAGCAGAGTATCATTGAGTATTCTAAGTGGTGTGAGAAATCTTGTGAAGATACAAGTTCACGAAGAGAGTGGATATAGTGGCAGAACAGAAGAGGACTGAGCTCAGGGCCTTGAGGCACACCAAGGAACACACTGATCCGGTCCGTTTGGATCAGATGGAGGTCACTGTCTAGGCTTCAGTTTAACATTATTTGTACATTTGTGGCAGCTTCACACTACACACAGGAATTAAGCAGGTTTCATGGCCCTAGTAAAGACAGGAGGAGACGTGCTGAGAAAGAGAAGAGCAAGAGAAATCTCACGCATAGGGAGAAAGAGATGAGCAATAGAATCCTCATGAGCAACCAGGTCTTCAGATAGTGTATGTGGGTGGGGCCGTACAGTAAACATCTCCTGTGTATGTTTTCGGGGCTAGTGATCATGTTCTATTGTTCTCTGCTGAGCCAGTACTGAAAACCAGCTCAGGTGTTTGCAGCAAACCCTGTTTGCCATTATTAGCATGAACAAACTCAACATCACCCAGTCAAATGAATACAAGTGCTCACAACTCCAGCTGGCTTTAAGTGTTTGGCCCACCAAACCATAGACAAAAAACAAAATGGAAAGGAGATCCTAGAGTGGTTCCATCAGACGGTTGCACAGTCACAGTCCACCTTGAACAGGACTGAGGCTTATGAAGGACTTAGGACAGATCAGTTTCCCAATCCTGGTTATGGAGTTGTGTTTACGCTGCTCTAACACACCCTGTTTGAACCTGCATAGCACTCACAGAAGAGTTCAGTCATGTCATTGTCCTTCAGTAGACAGATTAGAAGATATAGACTATATTAAACATATCTGCTGGGCAAATTAAGGCGCTCTTTGTGTGATAAGATAACGAATGATCTCTGGGCCTCTTCATTGTTTCTGACTTAAATCTGACTCTTTTAAATCAATTTGTGTAAATATCTGCTCATCAGTGCTACCAGACAAAAAACATACATATGCACATATATATTTTTAGTTTTTGTTCCATAACAGTTCCCCTTGGTAAACTAAAACTTGGATGGCAACCATGACAACACAACAACCTGACGACCACACAGCAACTGCACCAAATCACCACAAAACCAACTACAAAATTGGTGGCCAGAGAATTTTCCTTTTGCAGTGCTACAGGTTGCAATGTTTATTTGGGCAATCATTTGCTACTTCATCATATGATGAAATATAAGTGATTGCTTGCTTGATTAGTTTCAAGAAACCATGCATGCATACCGTAGTAGAACTATGTGCTCTTTTAAAGGAAGTGATCATGGTATATTTTAGAAAGTGATATATTTTTCCGACATATCTCACATGCAACCGGTTCCTGAATCTCTCGCTCATGCTATTTTTATGGTGTTATCACTGAATGGTGTTCACGGTGCCCAACTCTGTTTTATTCTCGTTTGTGTTTATAGCATCACTGACACTATGTTATTGATGGACACGGTCCCTAACGCTTTTCAGAGCTGTTTGTCCCTACATAATGTCCTTCCCCCAGTCCCTGTTTGATTTTAACACCATGACTTCACACATTTGTCCTGTTTTCCCTCCACTTTTTTCTTCTTGAAGATTTGATGAGATTTCAGTTGAAGAGATTTGAGCTGTTTAGATTTGAGCTGATTAGATTTGAGCTGATGAATGCACTACAGCAAAGAAACTAAGAGCTGCATTATATAATTAATTTCTTTTTTATTTTATTTAACTGCTTATTTAATCATCTTTAACTGCTAACCTTAACCCATTTTAGCTTTAGCCATAAAATAACATCTGCCAGTTACTGAACCTGAACAATGTATGAACCTGAACACGTGAGTCTGTTTTCTGTAGTGGATATCTTAATAGACACACTGACCTGCACTCATGAGGAACAACTACAAATCAGGTTCCCTAATCACAAGAAATCTTTAGAACATCTTGTCTTTAACTGATGACAAAAAGTCATACGTAGGCCTCATTAATACACAGATGCTGCCAGCAGTTTTTAAACATTACTACATGGCACAACTGTCCCTGAGCACCGTAACTGTGTCAAGGGCGATGTGGTGTTAGTTCCTCAGCTGCTCTGTCTGAGGAGGTTTCTGTGGCGTGTCCTGTTCAGCAGATCCCTGTGAAGCAGCAGCACTCAAGTTTCAGTTCACTAAGCACTTCCTGTGACACCAGCAGCACAGAAGGTCGTGTCCTTCCCGTGGAAGCACCAGTTTCACAGCAGAGACGCGTCCTTCCTGTGACGCCACCAATCCCACACAGGGCCGCTTCTGGGCTTTCTATGGCACCATGCAGAAGCCAATGCTGAAATAAAGGTTGCCAGTTTTGCAATAATATTTTTACCCTATTACACTATTAATAGTGTTATTGTTATTATTGGGGAATTTTTATACTGGTTATACTGGTTTTATTATACATTGTCTTTTTTAGGTGGAATAAACACCCAACAAACTCATTAACAAAAACATCCCTATATTAGTGATGTAGCAGTATATAATCTGTAGCAGTGGTTTGTCTATAATCTGCTGAATTCAAATGTCTTTCACTTTATTTGGAGCACCAAAGGTTTATGTTTTTAGATGTGCTCAGATGCTGAAGATTTAACAGCATACTCAACTGGATTTGGATTAGGGCCAGGGTACAGGTTAGGATTAGGGCCAGGGTTAGGATAACCTATGCTAGTTACGGCACGAAAAGACAGGATGTCAAGACAAGTTTAACATCTACAAAGTAGCTTTATTAAGGTCAGCAGTGCACAAGTAGCGTTAATGAAAGTCATGCTCTTCATGCTGCCTGAACCTCAGCGTCTGGCTTCCAGTCCAGTAGTGTCTTCAGCTAGTCCAGTTTAAATGGTCTGCCACGGTCACTGGGCTTTGGGTTGTTTCTAGTAATCCTGATAAAATTATGAACATTGAAAAGGAGCAGAATATGTCCCCTTTAAGTCTACTTCACATAAAATAGCAACAATACATCAACTTAATGTGATTATGTGACAGTTCTCCGTAACAATAAACAGACGTTTATTGAATCAAACATGAACAGAAACCAAACACACACACACACCGTGTGCAGCACATAAAGAGGACTTAAATATACACGCCAACAAGGATAACTAAAGACAAGCATAACAAGTTCTTACATTAAACATTATACACTAAATAAACAAAATCGCTTTAATTACAAAAATGGGCCCCACCATCTCCAGTACACAAGAGGGTTTGTACATATACAACTTCACATACCCAGGCTAAGAGGGTGAACAAAGTGTTTGAGGGGTTAATAATCCCACGTGATGAAGATCTGGAGTACCTCTGTGTTTTTAGCCAGCTGAGGTGGTTTGGGTATTTTGTCCAGATTTCCCCTGGAAACCTCCACATGTCCAACTGGGAAGGTGACCCAGGTGAAAACCCAGGGATGGATGGACTCAGCACATAGATTGACCAGTAGATTGAGAGCTTTGCCTTTTGGCTCAGCTCCCTCTTCACCACAAACGGTCCGGTACAGCGTCCGCAACACTGCTGGCTCAAATGTAAGCCAACATCCGTCTCGGTGTCAACGTTTAAAACACATCAGAGGACAGCCGAAATACAGAAAGCATCAGTGAGATTCAGTGCACACAGTTGCTATGCGAAGAGTCATTTGCATTGTATTGCTACATTCAATCACCATGCACAGTTAACAGGAAGCCTCGGCTGGGGTGTCTGCAGGAAGTGGTTCGTGTTCGCGCCTGCTCCGTTTCTGTGGTTTTGTTTACTCCTGCAGTGACGGTCGTGATAAAATCAGACCCTTTGTCATGTCGGTGAAGAAACACTCGGGCACAGGAAAATGAAGAGAAAATGAGAAACTTTACTGCTGCCACACAGTTTAAAAAAAGGAGAACAACTGGCTGGCTCCTTATTATTCCCTTCATCCCCATCCAAACAATTAACATTGGAATTCCTTTTTTTTTTTTTTAAAGGATCTGATTGGTTCCTTGGGGTTCATCCTTTAAATTTTACTGGTTAACCTTCAATCCCCTCCATACACAGGTACATGTATATGTATAATATATATTACGCCCATCACCATATGCAGTGACATATGGGTTGGTTGCTCTTTTCCTAGAAAAACCCAAGACGTATTACCCATCATGCACTGCTACTGCTGCTCCGGTCATGTCCCTCAAAGTGGAGGCCTGAGCAAAATGTGCCTGCACCACGTGTGTCTGGGCCGTGTTAGAGCCAGGCGAAAGGTCTTTTAGGGGTTCCTACAGAATTTCTTCCACACGACCAAGATTAAAATGCCTCCTATCCTCCAGTTTCTATGAATACATACTACTGACTCCTAGATCTGTCAGAAAAGGTGGTGCTCTAGAAGTTCTGGAGTTGTGTTTTTGTGGTATGTGTCTTACAGGTATCTCCTCCCACCTAGACGGTGCTCCTCGGGCCCCACGTCTGTGTTACCAGGTGTAGCTCATCACCTAACAATCATGAATCCCTTTTCTCATTGGCTGCCTCATTTTTTCCTCCACATTTAGGGTCCACTGACATACACAGAAGATGGACGAGCCCCTGGTTCCTCTGTTGATGGTTGCTTGCATGGTTAACATGACGTATAATCACTTCCCAAATCACAATCTCCCACTTTTTCATTTCATCATCATCATCCATTGATTGTATGTCCTCCTCTATGTCCCCAGGTCCTAGTCTCAGACACTGTGTCAGCTTGCCTGCAGTTAGACCTTGAGCCCCGAGTGTCCGTGTATATTCCCCCTTCGTTTCCTGGCTCCTGACACTTTGACCCCACCTCGATCACCCCACGGTGTCTCGGAGTCATTGTTAAAGAACAGGATATAGTGCAACGCAATGCTGAGCTGAGGCTGGCAGGAGGATGCAAATTTGAAAAGTAGAAATCAGTCTCGTCTCCCTTTTCTTTCTCACAAAGAGAAAGAGAAGTAGGTCATGTGCTCTTCGTGTGACACCTTTGTCCTAACAGAGAAGTAACATCTTGTCACGTTCTGATCACGCTTGACTCTCAAGTAGAACCATGTGTTCATGCGTGTTTTGTGTTTCTCGTGATGTGACATCCGTCACATGGTCTCCGCTAACTCCAGGGACACGCTACAGTAACTCAGCATTTTCCATGCAGACAACCTACATCCCCAGATAAAGCTTTTGTTTCTTTAACCCGGGTTTTAAATTTGGCCTACAGGTATTTACAGGAAGTGGATGTGCTATTGCAAATATGCTGCTGTTCTATTCCAGAGGGGGAACAGAACATACTGTTATGTACAGTTTTTTTTCCAGCCTTTTATGTGCGCGTTCCATGATTAAAGAAACCATGAAAAAGATTTCACTCCCCTGTCCTTTGTTGGAACGGACTGTCGTTGTTTGTTTTACTCCTTATCTTCAGCAGCTTGTCCAGAATTTACTCAAGAACATTCCAGCTGGTTTAAACCCAACATCTGAGAGGATAAAATGCAGCCATGATCAGAATGTGTGATCTGCCTTAGTGTGGTAGAATTTTCCACTTTACCAACACAGCACTCTTCACAGAACAACACTAAGTGTTTGAAAAGCGTGTGCACACCATTTAGCCAGCAGGAATGTCCGTTTCTGAGAAGCATAATGACTCTTTAAGCTCACTTTGGCTGGGTTTTGTGATCACATACACATACATTTGAACAGACAAAAACATCAAGGGAAATTAGGCCCAAGTGACACTAAAGAATTAGGGATTGGGAATGGAGAGGGGAATTATGGGAAGTGTAGTCAACATGATGCAGGCTAGAGCCTAAGCTGTGACAATCTCCATACGCTGTGATTCTTCAAATATTTCATTGTACACATCAGATTCAGTAAAATGAGAGTAAACCAGTAGTTACTGGAAAATATATGCTACTGAATGACAGAAAATGGACATATTCAACATGCAAAACAAAGCCAAGAAAATCAGTTCACCCTGTGAAAAATGTGTAATGCATTCTGATATGTTTTGCTTTAAGCTTCAAATTTATTTAAGCTCTTCATGCTTACTGCTTGACAAACAGCCACAACAGTACACAATCAAAACGTGTTAACCAAATGCAACTCTGATGTCTCTGTCTTTTAAAGGCAGGTAGGAATGTTGAAAATAGTTCTGGTTAGCTGCTATAAAGTCTACAAAGTCTGAGGCTCAAATTGCCTCTTCCTCCTGTCAGTTGTGTATTGTACTGTGTGTCTAATCTTGTATTGTTCATGTGTATTATATTGTGTGTCTAATCTTGTATTGTTCATGTGTATTATATTGTGTTCCTGTATTTTATTGTGTGCTACATCATACCTTGTGTGGTCCATGATTAAGTCAAAGGTACTCATCATTACTGACAATGTGCATTCTGTGGTCTAACTCCAGACCAGAACCAGACCCCAGACAGGGACCAGAATGTTCCTAGTTCAGTGCCACCCAATTCTGATGCCACACTTAACTGTTTGCTAATTATCAAGTCATATTGGGTTAAAGTGTGATACAAACTAAAACGGTACTAGTATTTGCACAGATTATACACTGTTAAAAATTAGAAGCTCACACACACACACACACACACACACAAGAAGCTACAGCAAAGCCTCAATCTCATAACAGTCGTCTCAGAGTACAACAAATGAATCTAATCCCTCTAATGAATCTAATCCCTCTAATGAATCTAATCCTTGTAACCCCCCCCCGTCTGTTCTGCTCGCGGTGACATCTGCTGTTGTTTATTAACAATTACATGAACAGAAGAATATTCTTCAGCGTGGTTTACAGGCAAACTCACGTATACATCTGGCCCCTGAATTAGTGTGACAATCGCTATGTTCCAGTGAGTTGGCCTTTTCCAAGTGTGAAAACAAAAACTTTAGGCTATTCCTGCACTCACACATCTAAAATTAAACATTACTCATTATGCACACTGCACTACAAACCTGGGGAAGGTGAGAGTCAGAGGGAGGGAGAGATTTCTGCTGTTATTTGTGTCTCTCCAGCAGCTGTAAGCACAGGACAGATTACGCAGGCTACAGCATTACATCGTCATATTCTATCATGGGTCTCATGTTCTTAGGCTGTTTTTCTCATGATTACTATAATTTTAGGATTATTATTTTAATCTGTTTTTGTATTGTTATGCTTTATACTGGGGTAGTCATGGTCTGGTGTTTACTGACCAGAGGGTCGTGAGTTCGATTCCCAGGCCCTAGGCCATGACTTTTGTGTCATTTAAACACAACTGCTCCCCAGGTGCCGGGCTAGGGTTGTCCACCGCTTTGGGCAAGTGTTCAGCACAGCCCTCTAGTGATCACTAATGTGTGTGTGTGTGTGTGTGTGTGTGTGTGTGTGTGTGTGTGAACCACAGCTTCCTAGTGATCACTAGTGTGTGTGTGTCCCCACTGCACAGATGGGAAAATGTGAAGGACTCATTTCGATTGGGGGAAAAATCACAATTGACAATATGGCAACTTAACTATTTAAGTACTGATCTGTATCTCATTGGGGGTCAGTGTCCATTTTAATAGATGTATAACATCAACGACAACATTAAAAGACAAGCCATGAACAGATTTCATTACAGTAACAAAACTTTCAATAGCAAAACTTTACTCGGGTCATTCTTTAAGCCTGGGCCCACCAGTCTAACTAAAGTAGTGTGGGATTTCCCTCCGATATACCTCTGGCCGAAGGCATTTCACCACACGATCAGATTTCTTGTAATCCGAGTAAGACAAGAAACTGCTTTGTGGCGCTGAATTCTACTGAATGAGTCAAAGCATTGGAGCCTGGTTTACCTTTACGTTATATAAGTTACGTAGGGTACAGGAGTTCAACTTTACGCAAGGTACACGAGTTTCTTCCTAACAAAATCTCACCGTCCATGCGAGTTGTTTGCCTAATACAGTCTAAGAAAACCATGTGTAGAGGCAACAAGATTTCTCCACCGGCGTAAACGAGTTTTACTGCTTACTACCACAACAATAGAAAATAGAAATAAGGCAGAAAGATCGCTGAAAAGTTTTGGGAATCTTGGAAACCCAACAAAAATACACTCATACAATGTATTGTTATTATGATCGTTATTGTAGAAGAAAACTACTTTCTATCATTTTCACGCGAGTTTGAAACTGGAAATGTAACTTTTTGACCTGCTTCTCAGCGTCCATGACACTTTCGGGGAGGTAACTTACGTAGGCGACAAAGTCAGCAGAACCAGTCTACGTTTGTGTTATTAGAAACTTCGGTGTCGATGTGCTACAAGGTGTTTTAGGTTCTTCTCAAAGTCGGGCTACCTGAACACCAACCGGCTCGCCTCTCTCACCCAACACGGTAAGAACTGCCACGGATTCGCTCAGGAATGAAGTTCACCACCTACAGCGCTGTAGTCATGTGGCTGTAACCGCACCGACGTCGGTACCTTCACCGGCTCTCCGGTTCCGTCACCGCCACCAGTCGAGTCCGGAGTTGGCCAAGACGGTACCACAGGATGTGAAGCGTCACCTCAGCTGTCGGACTGGAAGGTAATCAGATGGAAATGTTGGGTTATATGCAAAAGATGGACTCGTAGTAGAAAAGGTCTGAGCTTTTAGTGGACCGAGACCAACGGCACCAGCACCGACGGGGTGTATCCACGTTCTCATGTTTTATCTGCGCTCAGACAGACATTACGTGGAATAGTCAAACATCTGTTCATTTACGGAGATACTGACATTAAACCAACATTACTCAGTTTTGCCGGTTACTGTCGTGCTCCTTAGATTTTATATAGTGAACAAGAGTTTCGTCCACGTTGTAGTTTATCCGGTTCGGTACGTTATTTTTTTTAAAATGTTGTATAAGTTCACAGCCATGAAGTTTCCTACATATCCGACTAACTAATTCGACTGCATTTACGTTTAGTCGGATTAGGTTGGGCAGGTTGGTCCAGGTCTGAGGTAAACTTGTTTTTTCTTTCTCAGTTAAGGCGACGTAGCTGCACATTTTCATGGCGTATGTTGGAAACGAGGTTCGTGTTATAATTCTGGGAGGGGAACGATTCACCTTTTCACTACGTGAGTGAGTTTACCGTTCGGACTACACCTGGACTAAGGTGTACGAGGTGGACACCTGGCCAGTGGACACCGTTTGGTACATAAATAATGCAACTAATATTCCAGAGCAGTTAGTTTCGTTTATTTAATTCATTCTTGGCGTGTAAACGTGTTTATTTAACACGTAACTGATTGGTTAGGTCGTTTAAAGGTGGCTAGTTTGTCTAAAGTCCATGTTCGACGGCTCCTTATTGAGCACGTTCTGCACAGTCTGTACTTTTGAATTTTTGTTCTGATTTATGTGCTTATTTTTACACTAAATGGTATTTTCAGCTTGGTCAGACTTTTGACCTTTAGCCTGTAGCCTGAGGCGTACGGCACTGGGACAGGGAGGGTCGCCCGTTTCAGTTTAATGTTACGCTGCTGACGGGTCATTTATCTTATTACATGTTCGGGTTCAGCCCAGTTTCAAACGCCGCCGAACTCCTAGCTGTGGACAGACCACGTATATTTCACCCACACATTCATGGTGTTATTTCATGGTAAAATAAGCGTTAGGGGTTTTTCTGTTCTATGTTGGTTAGTCTACTAAGTTTCGTTTTAGCCACCATGTTTTTTTGCACTGTATTTCTGCTCAGGTTAACTTTGAACTCTTTCCCCGTAACTTTTAACTCTGGTTTGGCCAAGTAAATAGCAAACCGCACATGTTGTGGTTATATTTGTCACTGGTATGGGTGAGAAGAAAACACACACCTGAAGGGAGGAACAGTACAGGAACTGGGGTTCGATCTCATATGGGGAACATCTCCTTCAGAGGTGGGAGGAGATACCACACCTCGCACGCTGCTTTGTTTCGCTCATATTTTCCAGTAACCTTTATCATGTTTCCTTGTGTAACATTCGTTTATATTACTTTTGTGATATTCCAATTTTTAAATGCAGACAAATTGTGGATTTGACCAAGTTTCACCCTGTATAGATTGTAAATTTGTTTATTTTTGCATAGGCGGGTACAATTTAATGCCCTCTCCATGGATCCTGTTTCATAAGTGGCAATTATAAAGTAATTTGATGTTTAATTTCTGTTTCGCGTCTAAATGGCGCCGCCACCGCAAACCGAGCGCGCCGCGCGTCACCGCGCCACACGTGATCTGCAAGCTCGCGTGGAGGGTCGCGTGTACACAGTAGCACGTTACAGCGTGATGGCAGTGGAGAGACCCGAGAGAAGAAGCGAAGATGAAGGCGATCCTGCCGATCTCCGTGATGAAGAGAGGAAACTTATGATGTTTAGATATCTGATCATAAGTCTGATCGAGCGCAATTAAGCCCAAAACACAAAAATATGCAGTCATGCAGTGCAAACAAAGTCCACAAACACTACTCAATAGTTACACCGTTTGAAAGAACACCACCCATCCAGTGGAGTACACAGAAAATGTAGGAGCTCCTGCAGGTGGGGTTGGTCTGCCGTCACGCAGTAACACTAGTCAGCCATGAAGCAGTTGGCGGTTCTCCTAAGCGACGCTCAATAACAGCAACTTTTACCCCCTACGAGAAGAAAAACCTTAATAGTGTTTTCATGACTCAGGACATGGATAACAATTTAATAGTAGGGACATTGTTGGAAGTCAGGTTTTTATTATTTGGTCATGGTAGTCTAAATATAAATTTTAATTGTGGATTCGAGTTATTTGCATCCTCTGCATGTATGTATTATGTCTGCCTTTTTAAAGGATATTCTTTAATACCTTTGACTGCTTTACACAGTGTTATCGTAATAATCACTGAGGTAGTTTTTGGCCAGTCACCCACTTCTACGTGAAGGTCTTTCATTCTCCCTCAGGTGCTTCTCCCCCACACCTCCCAGTTGACTCAGTGTCTTGGATCAGCAAATGCGTCTTTATTCTTTAATGTTTTGGAGTTTTAATTCATTTAAATTCCATTTTGTATTGGCTTCTTTTGCTATCAAATTATTCCATGGTACAATTTCCCAGATATGTGTTAAGACCCGTGTTGGACTGAATTGTAGTGTAATTTCACTATTGAAAATTCATGTTGAGCTTCATCTGGGCCTGTTGTAGTCTTGTGTAGGAACAGGTTCAGTCCTCACCCGTACGGTCTAGTGGACCCCTGATTTAGGGGTCATGGTTACAACCACCAAATTCAACATGGCACCAGCACCAGGGGCTTTTTTCACTTTGCAGTAGCAAGGGAAATGCCACTGACGTCTATTTTCTCTCTCTCTCTCTCTCTGTGTGTCTGTCTGTCTGTCTGTCTGTCTGTCAGTCTTTCAAGTGTGTGCACGCACACACACCAACACTGGGGAGGACTTTCATGGGGTTGACACATTTCTGTAATGGTAACTGGGCTGAAGTGAGTGTGATCTGTTCTTATCTGTGTCTTAAGTGTGTAGGTTCATAGATTTGTCAAGGCAGAACTTGCCTGTTGCACTGCACACGCCATTTGTGAGGCCGCATGCCGATGGCAAGTCGGTCTTTGTTCAACAGCAATTCCTTTGAGTAGCCTGAGCCCATTTTAGCTGTGCTATTTCAAACTGAGTGCTTGATAATGAAGCGCCGTGAACATTGCTAATCACAGCCTGAACTGCTCTAATTGCCGCTGTTGGCCTACTTGAATGTAGAGCTCAGGAATTCGTCAATGTGCTGATAAATTAGTAGGAGTAAATTGTTTTTGATGATACTTTTCATCCGAAAAAAAAGAAACGGAACGCCTGGGCAGGATGTTCAAGATATGTGCTAGTGACGAATCTCCCCAAATACAAAATGGGTTGTGCACTATAAGGATGAGCTTAATTTATTTACACTTGCCTTTCAGAAAAGTTGAACTAAAGCACAGTCCAAACGTCATTACATTGGGATCTGTTGCATTTGAATATTAGTGAGAAAAATTGAATTGGTTGACTATAAACTCTTGACTCTTAAGTTAAGAGTTAAATTAAGTAAGTTTGAGTTAAATAAGCTCCGTAAACCACTTTTGTTTTAAGTTTAGTTTATAGTTTGCAGATGTTATTGTGTGTTTAAAAAATACCTTTCCGAATAGATTGAGTTGAGATCCTCTCCCCATTTAACATGAACAAAAAACAGTCGAAATGCTAATTTAAAAGCCAAATCCTCAAATGGTGAATTTTGTCTTTGTGAAAGACACAGAGAAGGAGATCGGGTAACTCTTCTGAAGAGGTTAAGTTGAATATTTATCAAGTCAGACACTTGTGGAAGCCTGGTATAGCCTGATATTCATATTTGCCTGAAGGGTTCAAGCATCTTACCGCACTATTTACCTCTAGGTCTTTTTGACATACCGATCATTCTTGGTACCATATCCCAACCCCTTGTTTCTGTACAAATTGGTACAGAAACACCTGTGGCCAGTTCATCAACAACTGGGTGTCTGATCTTGTGGTGGCTGTAGTAAACTTAGATTTTAAGACTTTTATAAGAAAAATTTAATCAAATTTAATCAGTGAAAGATGTACATTGACTGTCCACCAATTTAGTCATGTTCTATAACAGGGGTGCTCATTACGTCGATCGCGATCAACCGGTCGATCGCGATCAACCGGTCGATCGCGATCAACCGGTCGATCGCGATCAACCGGTCGATTGCGAAGGAAGTGTCGGTCGATCGCGAAGGAATGTGCGTAGATCGTGTCACATAAAATAGTAGTAGATGAATCGCACATCTGCACTGACGGTTGTATTTTGATTGACATTCACGGTAGCCAATCTGCAATCCACTCAACAAATTACGTTCGCCACCCCCCCCCCCCCCCCTCCGCTCAACAAATTACGTTCGCCCCCCCCCCCCCCCCCCCCCCCCCCCCCCCCCCCGCTCAACAAATTGCGTTCGCCGCCACCCCGGTAGATCTTTCTGACTTGGTCATCTTATAAGTAGCTCGCAAGCTGAAAACTGTGGGCACCCCTGTTCTATAAGGACAACCACATAGCACAAAGACCTCCAAAAAATCATGACAGGAGTATCCTGTTTGTAGTGCAGTGTCCCAATAAAGATGTCCATTAGTATACTGTCCTCCTATCACCATATAAACTACTTTCTGAGATGCTTTTCTTTCAATATTGGTAAATGTTTCTCCTTCATACATTTCATTGTGGAACTAGCTATTCATACTAAACAGTATGGTTGGGCTTAGCCACTAAACGTGGTGGCTTTCAGCTCTTACCCCTTGCTTTGAGTTCACTGCTTTTGCATTTAATGTCAACTTTGCTACAATGGGGATATTGAGGCCTTGGGGATATTTTTGATTTGCTGAGGGTTTCCCAACTCTGCACCCGATGGAGTGTTAATGATTCCGGTTCTTGCGGTTGTAATTTCAGACTGCAAATAGTGCAGTTCAGTTTCATTATTGTCTTTGGAATTCCCTTCAGTGATTCTAGTGAAAACAGCATTATCCCATATACTGTGGCAGTGCAGTGCTAACATTGTTTCAGCGAAAGTCATTGTTTAATTTCTAAGCTGCTTACAGTGGCCTGTAGCTAAGTAACAACTGATTTCATGGTTTCTATTTCTGAACCTCCTCAGTTCATGGCTAAATTTGACACTTGTTTTCATCCCTTTAATATAATTTTTTTTTTTAAGCGTCCAAGTCGCATGTAGTTCGTTTCCCATGAAAAGCCCGATGAATCACACCTCACTTCAATCGTTTCTGTGCCGCTGTTATCTGAGAGAAGGGTGTTAAGTTTCTTTTTTTCTTTCCTCGATATAAGGCTCGATTGCATTGATAGTGTTGTCTAAAAGTTATTCAAGCTCTGCAACTGATTGGTCAAGAGGACACGTACAGATGTGTGATGTGCAGACCTCCGATGCCCCGAGTGAACTTTGGGCATGTCGGGCGGGCCTTGTGGACATTCTAAAATGTAGTTGGACACTTTACACAGCTTGAGTGAAACGTCGAGTCTAAGGTATTAAAACGCTGTGGAATCGCCAACCCCCCCCAGTGCTTTGAGGCTTACTCGCACCCGTTCACCTGCCATGTGGGGCTGGTTTTCAGTGAGTGCCCGTCTACTGGTTGGTTTCTGATCTAGTTCACTGCTTGGGGGCTCCATTTGAGTATGACTGTGTTGCAGGTGGTTGGTTTTTTGTCTCGGTGCAGTGTTGTGGATGGGTTTGTAATGCTGACTGCACTTCCTGCGGTTCTGGCAGTAAACTGGACTTGCGTGTGTTGTCCGAACCGTTCTGCCTCCACTGGAGCGCTGTGTGCTCATAGCCACGCAGTGTAGCTCACAGCTCTGCAGCTCCTTGCCCGAGGTCGCAGCATAGCTCACATGTCATTCCATATAGAAATTCCTTGCAGTTTTTCGACCGTCGCCACAGGCTCTCGGCGAGTGGGGCGTGTCCGCTCTACCACCCTGCTGCACGTGTGGGTGGGCCAGTTATTTCTGAGTAGAATGAAAAGAGGTTGTGGCTGCCAGCTGTAGTATTTTGTAATCCCAGCGTTGAATGGTCGCGGAGCGTGCTGGTGTGTGCAGGGCTCCTGGGAAGTTGCTCTTCTACTTTTGCGCAAGCTTTGTGGTCAGTGAGAACTAGTTCCCCACCCTACTGAAAATCCTCAGCCGCCTTCGAGTGCAGGGTGTGTGTGATTGTTGGTGCACGGTGACATTGCCGTGTCCTTTTCAGCACGAGGGAGATGTAGTTGGCCTGCAACACGTTTGCTAAAATTGTTTGTTGAATCATGCGAATGCCGTGACCTCCGGAGTTCTCTGTGTTCTCGGTAAGGCCAGTTTAACTTAATTGTTCATTGTAATAGTTTCTACCTAAATGAGGTTTCTTTCTAATTGGTACCCGCGCATCTCGTATCGTCACATATTCTTACTTTAACCTGAATAATGTTATATGCTTATCTTTGGTACCTCGGTGGGCAGACTGGCCAGTATTTGATGTTCAGGTTGTTGTAATTCTGCTCTTTGGCCAGTTTCTGCTCTTTGGCCAGTTTAGGTGTCTCTCTCTCTCGTAAGGTAATTAGCCACTGATGGCAGCAGTGAGAGGGCAGTATCGGTGTGTGAGATCTGTGTTCACGGTGATGTCTGGGTATCTTTAGCTTTTATTCCATGTAGCTTGGCTTTGTCAGAACAATACCAGGATTTGTAGTGAGTTAATAATGTCCTAAAGATTGTTGTTGTTTTTTTGTTTTTTTTTTTTACGTCTTGTTTGTTTCATCAATTCAATTTCATCGTTTTAATGTCATCACATGGCCCCTATATTTTGGCTGTGTATTTAAAACACTAAGCACACAGTAACCAAGCAGCAGACGAATGTGGTGGTTGGTCTCGTGGGTTTCTCATGGCACCAGTAGACCTTATCTGACGGGAAGTGCTATAGTCTCACTGCTTTCAAAAGAAGCCTGTGTGCTGTCTGACCTTTCACCTGGCCTTTCATTACTGCCCTTTTAATTCGTTTTTGTTTTGATCAAAAAAAACCAAAGTTTTCTTTAAGTAAGGAAGAAAATCAATAAAAGAGAATGTGATTTACTCAGGGAATGATTCTCTTTCCTGGCCCTTGTAGTGATAAGATGCCAGAAACAACGTTTCCAGCATCTAATCACCTCTGTGGACTCCGGGGATTATTTATGGCTACAGCGGTCAGACACGTGACTTAAGACAGTTGAAGTCCCCTCCAAAAATAAGGACAAGATGGTGGGATTCCAAATTTGGCAAAAGGAGGAGGGGGGGGGGGGGGGGGGGTGGAAAAAAGATGGCTCCTTAGATGAACCTCCTAAAGGAAACGCGTTGCGTAGATTATTTGTATAAATGCTGTACTGGAGAATTTAAATATTTCACACTCCAGTTGGTGGACGTGATGCGGCCGTGTAGTCAAATCAGCCGTGCTGCACACCAGAGATATTTGTAACACAAAGTAGTCATCACACAAGGTCCTATTAACGACAAAACGTGTGTATAGGCATAACTGAGAATATAGATCAGTAGGAAGGTTGAATGTAACTGCAAAAAAACAAAAACGATGCAAATGGTACCAAATTGCCCCATAGAAAATCGATGTGTGAATATTGTCCTTAGAAACATTCGTTTTTTTTTTTTTTTTTTTTTTTAATTTTTTGCGATAGTATGTAAAGGTGGGGGCGGGGTTGCTATCTTTGTGCATGATACAAAAACCTTGGGTGTACATAGATAAGATATTTTAATTCTATTCAGCTTGGATAATCATGATGATGAACGTTTTCTGTTTTTATTAATTTATATTGTTGCTTTGTCCCTGCATTTGATGCTTTGTACCCATCACAATCAGTTACAAGCTCCAAAAAAGCCTTTTCTGAGAGACACTTGTAAAATCTTCCCGTCGGTGGCCCGGATCTGAATTGTAGTATGTCCCAAACATTATTTTCAGCTTGTGAACAGTATAAATTGAGCAGTCACTCCCATCTAATTTATTTAGTTTGTTTATTATGTCATTATTTCTCATTCTGTGTGAGTCATAACTGTCATCCTTACGTCATGTAGTAAAATTACATTACTCCACCTCCCCATGTTAAACGTATGCCCTCCTAATAGGGCTGTAGCAAACCATTTATGGAGGTCACCATGGAGGACACCATCTCCTTGTGTTCTTAAAGGGAACACAAGGTCTACTGTACCTCTGTAACCTGGAAAAGTGTCACCTTTTCTTGTGGAGATCAGGACGCCAAGCAGCAGTGTGTCTGGTCAACCCTGTACTCAGTTGTCATTCTCACCTGCTCAGCATTATGGTGTCTGTCGGCTGCATTACCCTCCAGAAGGTGCTGCCCGCTAGCAAATTCAGCTCTCTTTTTACCCCACAGTGGCAATTGTAAAATAAATCTTTCACCCTCTTTAGCTCGTAAGAGAGGGGAGTGCATTGGCTGATTTGTTGGGAGATGCAGACTTGGGCGATGAATGGGCAAGACAGCGGTGAGTCTGATCTATTACTGGTTCTTCATTCAGGTGCTGCGTCTCTTGTAGCAGCTGTGAGATGAATTCGGTTCACGTCGTACCTTCTAGTCCCTCCAGAATTCCCAGAGGCAGCTTTTATTCATCTGGATGTAACCTCGAGGTCCTCGCGTTTCACCTTGAGGGTGGTCACCTGAGCGATTGGTTTTAAGACCTCCGTTGTATTGTGGTGATTCCATAAAGGAGGTGAACTCTGAGTTCTCAAGCTCTATTAACCATTAATTCTGAGAGTCTGTAGTCTGTAACCTGAAATATATGGGGGAGAGAAGCTCAAATTTGCAGCCATGAGTTAATCTCATCACGGATATCCACCTTTACTGTGATGTCTGTTTGTGAAGACTCTGATATTCATCTGTAGGCTAGCTGAGGCCTGTAGAGGTTTAGCTTAGTTTGGTGAGTGGCGGACATTTTAAAACTTCATATTATGGAGGAGGTAGTTAGGTTTTCCTTTTTGGATGACTCTTTTGGAGAGAACTTCTCATGTCTCACAGGAATTGACCTCTAGCTTTATAACCTTATATGGCAGATCCTGTTTATAAAAACTAAAATGGTGAGGCAGTGTGACTGCGTATGGTTTGGTCATCCCGTATGTGTGGTGTCTCTTATTTTGTCTGTTCTTTCGCTCTTCTTTTGATCTTGGTGGGCAGTTTTTGTTGCTCAGTTCAACATTTTTATCTTGCATCTTTGATTGGGTTAACTATTAGGAGTTAATGCTTCTAAATAACTTGGCTTTCTCCCTGTTTCTCTGTGATAAAAAAAAAAATCTCTGGCTATGAGGGGTGAGTTGAAGACCCTCAGTCTCTTCTTGGCTTGTTCACCTCGACAGTGCTCGAGTGTGGTGGAGTGTTCTCATAACAGCAGGGGTGGAGCTCAGATCTCTAGACCAGTGTTTCTCAACCTTTTTTCAGTTGTGGCACCCTTTATATGCATGCAAAATTTTAAGGCACCCCAGTTTACAATGCACCCCAGTTTACAATGCGTTAAAAACACAGGCTTTGGGGGGTGGGGGGGGGGGGGGGGGGGGGGGGGTTGGTCAACGTAAAATGGACACAAATTAAGTATTATATCGCAATCTATCGATCTATCGATCGCGGGTGGTTGGCGCCAAAGCGAACTAGTAACTCATTGAATCATAGATATGGATCAGATAAATAAACAAGATTTTTTTTCGGATGTGAGATATCGGAAGTGTGCCGTGAGAGCGTGTGAAAACGGTCAAATGCGTGTGTCTCATGCTCAATGCGTGAGCGTTGGCAACCCTGAAAACATACTCTCTGCAACCATCTCCCGGCCAACATAACACAAAAAAAGTGATTATTAAGACAGAGAGCAGATAAATGTGACTTGCAGTCAGTGGGAAACCTGCGTAATCACGTGCTGACCTTGGTCATATGCAGGTCATATGCACGCTTTGAGCGTGAGACTCATGCATATTTAGCGATTTCACACGCTCTCACGCCACACATGGAATTTCTCACGCTTGAATATTATTATTATTAATTAATTTTTTAAATAATCTAATCGCCGCACACCGCAGCATATTCAGCCAATCCATCGGTTGTATATTATAACAGGTTGAACCAATCAGAATATAGATCGCGCTGTTTCTTGGTAGACTTTAGCCAGCCCGCCAACCCCACACACACACACACACACACACACACACACACACACACACACAGCCGCTACACTAACCATCGCGACAGATTCCAATCCCCCCCGCCTGAAAAAAAGCTCACGCCCACCAAACTTGAGAGATCTGGTCATATGAAATACATTTTAATGATTTTTAAAGCATATAATAACTTCAATTTTTAAAACTATAGTTTTTAATTTCACATCAGAATATTTTGACGGCACCCCCGATGAAGACAGACGGCACCCCGGTTGAGAAACGCTGCTCTAGACCCCTGAAGGTAAATTAATGACGCTGAATTGACGGTCTGTCCACTACTCCCAGCTTCAGCTCCCCCGTGTTTCATGTTGAACCGACACCAGCACAGAATCAAGACCAGCCAAAGAGGCTGTTTGGCATCTCGCACTGCTGGCAAGGTGCTGACAAACAAATCCGTCATTTCCTGTGGATGAATCCCAACAAAACAAATCGATCGAGCGCCACCAACACACCCACCCGCCACAATTTGCTCTCACTTTTTTTTCCCTACAATTACAAGCTTGGTCTCCGTAAACAGCACCCCTCACAGTTGGAGGGTATACTCTTCCGCACGGACTTTAAAGAAGCACCGGGGGTTTCTTTTCTGTATTTATTCCCCATTGCCTGTTGGATCACTTTGAGCTTGTGCAGAACGTCACCTTTATGGCAAACGGACTACCCTCCAGACTTGGGCCCGTGCTCGGTGTGATCCATTGCCCCATGGCGTGGGTGTTGTGAGCACCTTGTGACACCTGCTCTAACACGTTGCGTCTTTTTGCTGCGTTTGGCATGGTCTCCTCCAGAATTATGGGATATTTATGGTGCGGTGGCACTAATGAAGCACTCATTTGTTAGGCAGGGTAGTTTCTTTATTCTAGTGTGTCAGCCTTTGTAGCATTTGTTATTATAAAAGACAGACAGCAATGTAAAAAAAAAAGACAATACATTTTATAAATACACAATATGAACTGGTAACACGATACTGTAAATTACACAGCCGTAAAGCCCATGACGGTAGACTGCACAGTAATTGGTGGGTAATGAGGTGTGGATTGCTACTGTACATTTTATTCATGTATAGGTGATAAAACTTAGCCGTGGGCCCAGCACGGCGTGTCCGTGGGCCCAGCACGGCGTGTCCGTGGCTGGCTCTAGTAAGCAGTGCAGTAGATGAGAGAGAGACCAGGATGATGGTTCATGTGTGTGAGTGTCTGTCTGGAAGATGATTTATTGAGCAGTCTTACTACTTGTGGAAAGAAACTGCTGGCAAGTCCCAACTTGGTCCAGATGGTTGGTGGGTCTACATCTGGATGGAGGGGACGTAAACATTCCGTGTAAGCGTTGTTTCCACTGCTGCACGACGGACGGGCGGAGAGTGCAGTTCTCGTGTCTCTCGGAGGTCCATGCTGGTCTTGTCTTACCAACGTGGTGTTGCACGTGGTCTTCTCAAGACTTCTGCTGCCCTACTGTCCTCCATAAGTGCAGTGACTCTAGTGGCATCAGTAAACTGGTCAACGGTCCTGGGAGGGTTCTGGAGGAGAGATGATCAATCACCCAGTCTGGGGGGGGGGGGGGTGTTCTGGGCTGAGGAGCACAGAGCTTATAACCCACTTAATCCCAGAAACGTCTGGCATTTCAGTCATGCTGTCACTGTAGAAAATTTAGGTCTGTTTACCTGCTCTGTCTCTCTGTGTCTCTCTTTCTCTCTCTCTCTGTGTGTGTGTGTGTGTGTGTGTGTGTGTGTGTGTGTGTGTGTGTGTGTGTGTGTGTGTGTGTGTGTGTGTGTGTTCATGTGCGCTACATTGATTGTAAGGAGTTTTGTGACAAATGCAGATGTTTGGGGGGAGATGTGTGTTTTGGTGCTTGGCATAGGATAAAGTTTCCTAGAGTCTAAATATTTAGATGAAGTTTTGAGCCTTGCTCAAAGAAGAAGTAGAAGTAGAAATCCTCCACGTCCCATCTTGCAGTCTAAAGTAATGGTTAAATAACATGTGAAATTGCACATTTCAGCTGTGTGCAACATAAAAAAAAAAATTAGTGATATGAACACCTGTCTAAATGACTTTTAATAAAGAAATAAACAGAGCAAACATTTATAAACGACGATCTTCCTTTATGTAAAATTGTGTGCGCGCCTGTACATGATCTGTTCTTCCTGTAGGTCTTGGTAACGGTTAACCCCCCCCCCCCCCCCCCCCCCCCCCCAACACACACACTAACATGCACACACAAACATGCACACACACCCTTTCCACGTACTAAAGAGGTTGAGGCTTCCCCTGCTGTACTTTTTGTCGGCCTCAAATCGTGCACAAAAGTGTGTGTGTGTGTGTATGTGTGTATGTGTGTATGTGTGTATGTGTGTATGTGTGTGTGTGTGTGTGTGTGTGTGTGTGTGTGTGTGCAAAGAAATTTGAGGGGGGAAATCTTATACCAACCTGTCTGGTTTTGTTGTTCTCATGACGGTGCTGAAGAGGCCGAGACACTTTCACATATTTAACGATCACTGACCATTCACAAGTTCGTCATCAATAATTAAGTGGAGGATTTTGCACACTGCTGTGGAAAATATGTCAATAGTCAGCAAATGTTCATCATTTGCCACCGTATGTATATGGTTGCTCAAGGACGCCGGACTCTGTCCTCTGTGGGACTCTGTCCTCTGTGGGACTCTGTCCTCTGTGGGACTCTGTCCTCTGTGGGACTCTGTCCTCTGTGGGACTCTGTCCTCTGTGGGACTCTGTGTGGGGTGAAATAAGATCAGCGGTGCAGTAAAGCTTCTGTAGAGATGGCGTGGTGTCCTGTGGGGGCAGGTGTTTTGTGTCCCAGGTTCCCTGAAGCACAGCGCTGACTCTCTTGAACCTTTGGGTGCAGGTGGTGCTGGAATTGCTACGTCAGCCATGAACATGGCGTCAGTCATCCTGCTGTAGCTAGAGGCGTTGGGTAGTCTTGTTGGCTTTGTTCAGAGGGCCCCTCCAGCCTAGTGTCACTGTGTGTGTGTGCGTGTGTGCGCGTGCGTGCGTGATACTGAGCTGACCAGCTTGTGTAGTTAATAATTAGTCACTTGCTCTGATTACTGTGACTTGTTTGCGTCCCTGTAAGAGATCTGCATGTTCATGTGTTCTGGATTTGCCCCTTCTCACCAGATTACTGCCCTAATGACCGCCCCGCTCGCACCCGTTTGAGTGTTAGGATGGGGTAAAGACTGCTGTGGTTACCCGGGCAAACGCACACCTGGACCCTCACCTGCTAGCTCACCTGGGAGCAGGTAAGACGTCCACACCTGGCCGGGCTTTCACAAGTTTTTAACTGATTCTTTTACAAAAGGTTGATCAAGGTGTCGCTGATTACAAAATAGTGCGGTGAGGATAGAGTGCAATGTTCAGGTAATAATCTTCAGGTGATTTCTGATTGGGTAACAAGGTAAGAGCAGAGGGGCGGGACTTGTCATCTTGACAGCTGCCTGTCAGTGTTTGGTGTGCCGTATCTCTGTCTGGTCAATGTTACGGAGTATCGGGGCATTCGCCACTAACGCCCAAATATTTACGGTTGTTAAAAAGTAACTACACGCTCTACTTGTGACGACGATCATTGCGCACTAGTCCAGAGATGGTGCAAGGGCACGGGGGAGGCGGTAGTCATGGCTACGGTTACGCCTCATCTTGGAGAGGATTCTCAGGAGGCCTCCCCCCTCCCGAGACGAACGGCCCACTGGATTATTGGTCCCGACAAAAGCCTTTAGTCTTTTAATGGGCCGCTCAGCCCTTTTTGGTGTTTTCAGCAAATCCTGTGTGTTTCCAGGCAGACAGACTGTGTAATTAGGTCGTTTAAATAGTTCTGAGATGGCGGGACCTGCGTGGCCACCCCTGAACATCCTGGCCTCTCATTGGATCACTTCTCTTCCTCTCATTGGTCGTCTGAGAGTGGCTGGACGCCTTGGCGCTGGTGTGGGCATATGGAGCTGCTTCCATTTCCCTGCTATATCTCTTCAAAACACTTGGATGTTGTGACCAAATATGGGTAGTCTGATAAATATAGGGCGTGTCTGTGTGTGTGTGGGTGTTCGGAGGTTACACTGGCCACTGAGCTCAGGGGTTGCTAGGAGGCAGAGACAGCAAACAAGCACCATGGGAGAGCAAGAGAGGAGAGAGACTGCCTCAGCAGCCGAGGGGGGGGGGGACTCCTTAACCAGCCAAGGGAGGAGGGGGGGGGGGGGGGGTGGGTGGGTATCTTCTCTCAACTGCTTCTCTCAAGTCTCTTCCACCATTGTGAGAACTGTAAAACCTGGTTTGTGTAATCGGATGTTGACCAATATCCTTTTAGTCTGATACGAACAGAACAATAAAACTGTTACAGATCTGAAGTATCTAAATCCAGAATAATTTGACACGTGACAAGCCGCAAAACGACTGACTGATTTTGTGGAAGTCACATGGTTTAGTTAGAAACTCTGCACAGATATTGTGAAATTAGGTGTAGAATTTATGTTCTCTGGATTGAGTCAAAACACAACTTCACTTTATGTTGGCCAGGGGGAAAATGTTAGGCTCTCCATCACCATACAGAATTCATTATGCTTCAAATAATTCTGGGTCTTTTAGGTGCTTTTAATCTGAATTCTGACAACTGAGACAATTCCTAGTTGTGAACCATGCCTGAGTAAACATGATCACCATTACACTACTCTGTCCTCGTATGATGAAGTCCTCCAAGCACACGTCCTCAAATGAACGGCTTTCCTCACATGTCAAACCTTACAGAATTTTTGGAGGAAAGAAATTGTATTTAGTGAGTGATGAATGGTGCAGTTTGAAGGTGCTGAGGAGCGCTGAAGATCACTGATGTCTGCGTGAACACAGCCGAGTTTCTTCGACTGCGTTTCAGTGGCCGTGACTCCTGCTTGTTCTCTGCTGATCGTGAGGCGACGACATTGAAGCTTCTTTGTTGTTGTTTTTTTTTTTTTTTTAATGAGAGATCCTAAACATGCAAATTAAATGTGTTTTGCATCCCTGTCACCTCACAAACACCAACATGAGTCAAATTAAATGAATGAAGTCCTACGAGCCTCATTTCTCGGGGTGCAGATTATTTTAAAAACTGTTCAGTGAACCTTTTAGAAATGGTTATAGACTTTCAGGCCGCCACACAATTTACTCTGCTTGAAGATTTACTGTTTTGGTTTGTGAGAGGTTCTGATTTCACAAGGTGCTCTGGTCTAAACGCTTGATCCAGTCAGCAGGTTGTCCATTAACGTGTAGTTTGTTTAAACACCTGTTCTGTACAAACCAGGGGGCTGGACTGAATTGTCCTGCAGAAACATTTCCTAAGATCTGTTAAAACCTCCCCACTAACTATCTGTCCTAACTAACTAACTACTAACTGTCCCCACAGACCTGCACAGACACGTGTGCACTTCCCCACAGCTCTGTCTATGTATATGTCCCCGTGTCCCTACAGACCTGCCTGTGTCCCCACAGACCTGCCTGTGTCCCCACCCCACAGATCAATCGCCAGTTCAGTTTGTATCTGTCAATTGTCCCTCCACTGCAGTCCCATCAGATAGTGAGTACAGAGCACATGATGTCCATAAATCATGTTTAGTTTTTTCCCTATTAAAGTAGCACAGCCAAGAGGGTCACAAGACAGTGATGTGCTTCAGTGTGGTCCTTAGGCAGTGTGGAGTCCGAGTCTCGCATCTGAGCTATCGAGACATTAAAAAGCACGAGGAGCGTGACACGAGTTGGACAGAGCTGTGAAGGGCGGACACTTTTGACATTACACGGGTTGCTTCTCTGGAGGAGATATGGAGACCTGAGCTCATGGACGAAACTGACTGAACCAGAAACACCAGACCAGAGAAACACCTGAGGCAAGGTGACACAGGAGTGCAGAGGACAGTTCTAGGGAAAGAGGGAGCTACAGACGTAGGGAAGAGCAGGGAAGTGAAGACTACAGTACAGGTAGATTTTTATTTGTTTCTCTCAAAAACGAGGTTTGGCAACTCAAACCTCTCTTAGTTGGAGTGAGCGATCCAGTCAGTCATACACAGTGAGGCCATATCACACTGTCCACTCACTCTGACGTGTGGTTTAACTGTACGATGGTGACATGTTTTGGAAATATGCAGTGTGTTAGGTCATTTTTGAATATTCATATCTATGAGTAATAGTGTTTTTTGGGTAAAGGTTAAGTTTAACTTGTAGAACAATGTTTTTCCTTGTAGAACACACCATGTGTGTTTGGGTGACGTCAGTAAGAGTGTTTGTTGACTTCTCTCTCTCTCTCTCTCTCTCTCTCTCTCTCTCTCTCTCTCTCTCTCTCTCTCTCTCTCTCTCTCTCTCTCTCTCTCTCTATCTATCTATCTATCTCTCTCTCTTTCTTTCTTTCTCTCTATCTTTCTTTCTCTCTATCTTTCTTTCTCTCTCTATCTATCTCTCTATCTATCTATCTATCTATCTCTCTATCTTTGATGGCCAGGTGGTGAACATTGACAAAATGCATGGACCGAGGAGGAAGCTGAAGGTGTTTGTGACGACGGTGATGACGGTCTTCGTCTTCATCGTGGTGGAAATGTCGAGGAACGCTGGCCAAGGCAAGAACAGCAGGAGCAAGGTTCTGATCCCTACAAAGGCCTTCTGGAGTAAACGGGTCCTGCACAACGCCTACTGGAACCGGCACCAGCAGAGACTGGACCACGAGAACAACCCCATCCTGACCGGTCCCAACGTTACGTCTAGTGACTGGCTGCTGCCTGAATGGCTGAACCACACGGTTGCGAGGAACTCTTGTGACCCGGACGTTGGTGTCATGACGCAAGTGAAGGACTTCAACTCGCTCCCAGGTCGTTTCAAAGACTTCCTGCTGTATATGCAGTGCAGGTCCTACCCCATGTTGGTGAACCAGCCAGACATATGCAGAGATCCACCCTTCCTCCTGCTGGCCATTAAATCCTTGGCACCCCACTTCGACCGACGCCAGGCCATACGAGAGTCTTGGGGTCGAGTGGGTCTCGTGGAGAATAAGACCGTGGTTACCATCTTCCTCCTGGGCAATGCCACTGCAGTGGACCACCATCCAGACCTGTCTGAGATGCTCCGTTACGAGAGCTCCATGCATGGGGACATTCTTCAGTGGGACTACAGGGACTCCTTCTTCAACCTGACCATGAAGGAAGTGCTGTTCCTCGAGTGGTTTAACACGCACTGTTCTGGGGCTAACTTTGTGTTCAAGGGCGACGACGATGTTTTTGTCCACACTATAAATATCGTACGATTTCTGAAGAATCTCTCGCACGACAAGGCGCAGGATCTGTTTGTTGGCGATGTCATCACTAACGCCGGACCTCACCGTGACAAGAAGGTGAAGTACTTCATCCCGGAGAGCATGTTCGTGGGGATGTACCCTCCGTACGCAGGTGGGGGAGGGTACCTGTACGCCGGTCCTGTGGCCAGGAGGCTCCATGCAGTCACCAGTCAGGTGGCACTCTATCCCATCGACGACGTCTACACGGGCATGTGTCTGAGGAAGCTGGGCCTCGCTCCAGAGAAACACAAGAGCTTCCGCACCTTCGACATTGAGGAGAAGTTCCGCACCAACCCGTGTGCCTACAAAAGCCTGATGCTGGTCCATCCCAGAACACCACAGGAAATGATCCAGATATGGGCGTGGCTTCAAGATCCAGCCCTAAACTGTAATTAAATTATCCAAATATGGGCGTGGCTTCATGACCCAGCCCAAAACTATCTAAACAGTCATTAAACTCCAGGAGGCCTTTCAACAAACTCAGGATTGGTAATCCACATTTTGGCAGCTTAGATGTGTTGCTGTTGTTTATTATTATTATTACTATTATTATTATTACTACTACTACTCTCTGTAACTTGGTAATTTTGTATATGTTGTGTCCAATTCAAAGATAATGCAAAGATGGTATGAATGTGTATTTCCAAAATGACGCTAAAGTTCTCTGGTAGTATTACAGGTATTAACCAAAAAAAAACAACAACAAACCATACTGCTCTGTCATAGTAACTGCCTTCATGCACCAGTGAAATTTGACAGCCAGCATTGTGGGAATTGTAGTTCAGCTGGTCTGAACTAGACACAGTCAATATAAGGCCAATTTAATATGCCAACCATTGCCCTTCAGTGTAAATTTTTGACGTGTGTGTATATATTGTAGGTTTTCTCGTGTTATTGTTGATTTTATTGCTTGTGCTGTATGTTTATTTCTTTGTCTAAAAGCATATTTAGTACGAGCCAGGCTGATGCATATAGAACTGCAATAGAAACGTGAACGTTTCCCCATGTGCTGTAGAGTGGTGTTCACTGGCCCCTCAGTGTTTTGTAGCAATGGGTACGCTGAAGGTCAAATACTAAAAGCTTTTGTTTGTGTGAGAGTGGATGTTGTGTGTATCATTTTGTTTGGGTGATATTTGATGTTCTTGGTTTGACATCTTGCTACTGTACAAGTTGCTGCTCCTTGTAATTGTTTTTGTTGTGATTTTCTAGTAATTTTTTTTTTTTTTTAATAGAAAAACCTCAGTATACAACCCAACCGTTACACAAAATTGAGTGCATTTCCATCTCTGTGGCTAATCCAACATAGTTAGGGCAGAGTAATAGTTGCCTTGAAATCTCCATTCACGTTGATCAGATGTTATATCTGTCATTGTTTTTGCACAATCAAAGCTCAATTTCTCTGACGTTCTGACATTAACACTGTAGGGATTGTTGCCGCACTAACCACACGTTGTCGTACCACAGATGATGTCACCAAAATGCTCAATGCGTTTTGCTGATTGGCCAGCTTGACAGACGTCCACATTTGATCTCGGGATGGTAACATCAGTAGATGCTTTAGTTCCTGATTCAGTATTCTTCTCGGATCGCCTACAGTGGCTGCTTGGGAAATCTGATGTGACGTGTTTATAGAAAGTTGGAGTAAGGAGTTTGCTCTGTTTCTGGAAGATGGCTGTGGTTTGGAATGGAGAGATTGGATCATCTGATTTGGCTAATGGCTCTGGCGTCCTCCAATGGAGCGTCGACCATTTTGCAAACCCAGACACGGCTCGGTGACTCACCTGATGGCTCTCCCTGTGCACTAATGAGGGGAAGAGTGGAGTTTGTTTAATGAGGCACAGCCAGCCACTCCTCTCTAGAGGGAGAGGGAGAACGCTTCGTCACGTTAGTGACACCTGCTGGTTAGGTGCTGGAAGTGCACCCACCCCTCGCGGTTTGCTAAAACACTGGACTTGGCTGTGGTTTTTAGAGGCTACATGCACAGGTGATGAGACATTAATGCACTGAAGGTCATTTTCATGATTTTACTGTTAATTTCTTCCTGTCGGTGTTTTGAAATACTCTGTTCACTGCTGGACATAAAGGTAAATGTTGCACATTTGTGCCTGTTGTAAAGCTCTTGTCTGTCTGAGGTAATGTTTACATGTCTAGTCAAACACGTGAACAGCTGCATGTATGAGCTGTTTTACACAGTATGAAGAGATGCGTGTCCCCGGCTGGGCAGGGTGAGTGATCAGAGCTTAGATTAGTGGACTCAACTCTGCTGAAGTTCTCTGGAATCAGAACCAGTTAAATTGGATCTCCCTTCGGTTGAGTGTGATTTGAGCTGAATTATGTGTACTAAGGTGTTTCACAGCTTGGTGGTGATGGTGTGCTGGGTGTGTGTAGCTCTTCTCCCCTAAGAATCCACTTATGATGAAAAGAACCTGTTGTACTGAACACTTGTTAATAGGGATGTAAAATCAAACTTTTTGTTTTGAGGTTACTTTAGAAAACATGGTTGTATGTATTAGAGGGGATATAGTGTGTGTGTGTGTGTGTGAGAGAGAGAGAGAGATTGATCTGATTGTCAGAAATGACCCAATACTAAAAGCAAATAATTGTCCTTTGTGCCTTTCAAACAAGCGCCATTAATGAAAGCAACAGTTGTTTTTGTTTTTTGTATTATAGCCCGTGTTGCTTGCATTTGTAAAACATGTTAACTGCTTTTTTTATCAGTCACTCAGGTGTCTGCTCACTGTAGCCGTTGAATTCCACGACTTGCCCGTTAAAATGTGTGCCACAATGCAGATCCACTCTTCTAGTACTAGCAAGAAAGCACACCTTGTTTGTCTGATGCATTTCTGTTGCTAAGCTTATTGACATTATGCACATTCTACGATTCTCGTCAACCCCCCACCCCCGTCTTGATTTAAATAAATTAAAACTTAAATGTTTCTGTTGCTGCTGGAAGCCTCGTTAATGTCATGATGTTGACTGCATGGTCAGTTTTGTACCACATAATCTCTAGAGACTTTTAACAGAAATGTCACCTTTATTAAAAAACCACCTTGCAGATGTAGAGGTCTGATTCAGTAATGGTGCTCTTCTAAAATGCCCTTGCATTTCACTGTGTTAATGTGTGTTAATGCTGTCTCTGCAGTGTTCTGTAGGGGTTCTGAAGGGCGACTCTCCTCTGTCTGCTCTGACCTGCTTATTTTCAAGTAAATTCGATAAAAATGGTGGGAGTATCTAGCTCCTCCAATCACGACCTCACACACACACACACACACACACACACAGTGCTCCTCCAATCACACTCTTGCACATGTTCTCCACCTGTCTCTTCAGCAGCGTTCAGTGAAATTGCACGTCTGCAATCTGCCGTGACGTTTGGTGGTTTGGGGCTCGTCCAGCACCTGAACAGACCTGTGAGCTCGTGATGCTACAAGTTACAAAAGTGTCACGTCAGCAAGTTCAACACTACCAACTTCAGATTCATATAACTCCTTCTCCAGTATTTATGACAGACATAGGCTAAGAATTTTGAAATGCACGTGTTTTAGGAGAGTTTATCTGACGTAATTAATGTTCGTCAATGTTTAGTTGCTATTTCAGCTAGAACAAATAGAAATGTTGCGTATTACATGTATAGTACTTGCATATTGACCTTCATCTTCAGACACTTCATCTACGGACATGTTTGTGCTCCCTCGGGGATCCGTCCCATGACTCTGCTGAGGTATCTTGCTCTAACGTGTGTTGCTGTCTAAGAAAACCTCTTCTAGTCAGGCTAGATCAGTAGGGTCAGATTTGGCGAGGTGAGATTTTGTGTGGGCCAAACATTCTTTTTTTTTTTTTTGGCCCACCTCCACCCCCCCATCTTTGGAGGACAACTTTGTTTTTATGTACAGATTAAATGGCAATTATAACAATTCTGTATAATATATAGTATAGTGATAACAATATATAATATAGTGATAACAATATACAAAGTGATATTGGGGTTAGGTGGACCAAGAAAAGAGGGGGAGAGAAAGAATAAAAAGGGAAAAGACAAAGAGGCAGGAAAAGAAAGAAGAAGAGAAAAAAAATTAATAATAATAATAAAAAATAAAAATAATAATGATAATAATAAAATAAAACACGCAACCAGCTCAAATGACCACTGCAAAGAAGAACAGAAAGTAAACCAAATACATATAGTACAAATGAGTGCGATGTATGGGTGTGTGTGAGTTTATTTATATTATATATTTTTTTTTTGTCAATTGTGATTTTTACACCCCAATCGAAATTTGTCCTCCGCTTTTAACCCATCTGTGCAGTCAGAACACACACACTAGTGATTACTAGGGGGCTGTGGATCACACGTGCCCAGAGCGGTGGGCAGCCCTAGCCCGGCGCCCAGGGAGCAGTTGGGGTTAGGTGCCTTGCTCAAGGGCATCTCAGTCATGGCCTGTCTGGGAATCGAACCCACGACCCTCCGGTCACAAGACCAGTTCCCTAACCGCCAGGCCATGACTGCCCTTTATGTGCAACCTAAAAGTGCAACATAGGATAGATGTATGGAATGTACTTACCAGCCAGGGTGGATAGCTGCGATAACATTCCCCCAGAGGCGGGCAGAGAAAGACCCGGGAATCTTTTTACAATTATGAAGAGTAGAAGTGTGAAGAGTAGCCTATTAATTTTTGTACAAGCTGTCCGCGACCCAAAAGTGACCCATCAGTTGAGAATCATGGGATATTCCAGGTGACCCTGTGATATTGACATCACACAGGATGCCCAGCTCTGGACACATCAAGCTGAGTAAATCCAGGGCAGTTGTGCTGTTGTAGGCATGTTGAATGTGAAATCTACCATTCTAATGCAGTGTCCATCTGTACGTGTTCTGGGGGATGTGAAACACTGTACAGGTCACCGATGCCTTAAACCGCCTCCTCTTAGATCACTCTTCCTCACCTCCGCCACTTCACCCTCCTGTTAGATCACTCTTCCTCACCTCATCCACTTCACCCTCCTGTTAGATCACTCTTCCTCACCTCCGCCACTTCACCCTCCTGTTAGATCACTCTTCCTCACCTCATCCACTTCACCCTCCTGTTAGATCACTCTTCCTCACCTCCTGCTCACACAGACACACACTCAATTTAATTTGGTATTTGCTGGCATGACCATTTTCTTTTGCAATATTGCCAATGCAGCATTAAAAACTAAGCACATTTGGAACAAAGCACTTAGAGGACAACCTTGGGGTCAACGTTCCACAGTGTCCACTATAATCTCCCCATCTTTCAGTCCCTGGGATGTTTCCAACAATATGTTTTATTTTCAATTCAACACTCCATGAGGTCAGGATGCTGTCAACTTTCAGAAGTATTTCCATGTATCAGTTATTTCTACACTGTTCTGTTCACGTGATATTGGCATGTGCACTCTTGGCATGTGCGAGTGTAAATTATTAGGTGTGAAGACAGTCAAATGCGTGTTTTCCACTACACCGGTTTTAAAAGTATTAGCGGCTCGCTAGGCTTGTAAACTAACCGCGCACCACGAAAATGTAGCAGTGTGTCGCCCCGTTTATGCAGGTGAGCCCGCGGACCGGCTGGGGAGCCGCATGAAACCAGGCAAAGAGCCGCATGAAACCAGGCAAAGAGCCGCGGGTTGGCCACCCCTGGGGTAGAGGGTGAGGGAGGAAACAAGTGGAAGACAAAAAGAAAACAGAGAGGGGGAGGGAGAGAAAGAGAGAGTGGTTGAAAAAGATTTGAGCTTCATGAAGAATAGAATACAGGAGGGAAATGATGTAAGCAGATATGTGCATATATAGACAGGAAATGGCAATTCCTCTCTGCCCTGTTATTTAAACACACACACACACACACATATTCACAAGGTCCAGTATGGGCAAGATAGTTTCATTAAGAGAATCACATGCATTGGCTGTCTCCCTAAAGCTCCTCTGAACGATTACTTCAGAATGATCATTATCACCAATAACGAAACCACGAAAAGTATACAATCTCCATGGAAACGCTCTTCCTGTCTCACACTAACTCACTTGTGTTTCTTTTCGGCATCTATTTGTATTAGTACACAGGCCATATAGTTATTAGTGTGTACTTAGTGCTCTTGAAGGTCCACAAGGCAGCGTAACAGACTGGAGCTACAAATACCTGCGGACTCTCCAATGACACAAACCACGGGGCAGAAACAAAAAAAGACAACAACATCTAAGTATCTCCAGAAGGTCAGGCAGGTCCTCAAGGGTCAGTTGAACAGGAACAATAAGATTAAAGCCGTAAACACGCCTGTCCTGCCAGTCCTCACATACCCAGAATGCACAGCAAGCTGCTCAGGAGGTCGAGTGGACGCTGAAGCTGTCAGGACCAGGAAGATCCTCAGACTTCATGGGATCCACCACCCATGATTTGGCGTGTGACGGCTGTAGACTAGCAGGAATGAGGAGGGAAGAGGCCTTCGAAGTGATCCCATGTCCAGAGAGACGCTCAGTAAAACACCCCTGACTGGTATGAGGGAACTCTGAAGATTCGTGATTATATCTGGAGATTGAAAATCCTAAAACCACATCTCCTCTGAATCATCAGGAACCAGGAAACCACTCCAGCACACGTCACAGGGCATCAAAACATCCAACTACAATAACACCACCACCACCAGCAGTTCTCCACCACCACCACCAGCATTACCAGCACTAGCTAAATGACAACAGTATTACCACTAACCAGCAACTCCAACACCACCAGCTACAATAACACGATTACCACTAGCAGCAGCTATAACAACAGCAGCGACAATAAAAAGATTGCTACTCATTTATTTCTCATCAAAAGTGAGATAATCAAATCTGTGAGATTTATCTTGAATATCAGTTGAAAGATTGTGCGTGTCAGGACAGAGAGGACAGCGAGGGCTCTTTAGATGATTTTCACTTTGGATCAATAGCTCATCTTCCTGCCCTCTGAGGGCTTATGTTACAGTAATACAGCAGCAGAAATAAACGTCTGATAAGAAATCAAAGTGACTCATTTGTCTCATGATACTTCGATGAGTAATTCCACACACTTGAGCACAAGTAAAAGTAAATGTTATGACGTCATGGTTCTCACATCTTCTGTAGGCTACTGAAATGACCATGAAAGCATGTTGTTCACTTCCGTTCAATGCCAAGTTCAACAATTTCATTAATGGCTTCCTTTTGCTTTTGGGGATATTTACAGTGCTGAAAACTAGTCTGTGTAGTACATGTTGTGTGTGTGTGTGTGCGTGTGCAGTTATTGTGGTTTTGCCTGCAGTAGTAAGTTTTTGTTGTAGAGGACAAGTCACTGCTTCACCTTATAACAAAATTCTCCTCATATTTTAGTGCTGAATCTGTGTGTTTCTCTGCCACACACACACACCTCCTACACATTATCATCGTTTCAGACCCAGTGCCCTGCAGTCAGGCGTGTCTGCTAAACACACGTTTAATTCTGAAGACCCACCAGTATCCAGCCATGGTCCTTCCCAGACAGTGAAGTGTATTGTGACCATAAAACATCACTCACAGCAAGAAGAAGAAATGTCAAGAAACTGAAACGTGATGATTTTCTCTAACTCTGCTGCTCTGATAGCTTGTAGTCTCTCTCTCTCTCACACACACTATTCAGTGTTATTGTGGGGACATCAATTACACACTGATGCAGCATGAATGTTTCCTCACCACACGTTCACACACAAAAGGTCCTGTCCTTTCTTAGCAGAGTAATGTCACTGTCTCCTTTTCATTCACTTATTCTCAGTCCATACATTCTTCATTTTATGTGAATTCTTACTTTTTATTTATCTATCTATTTTTATAATTTGATCAGTACAGAAATTGCACATCTCTAGCTTCTATTGTTTTTAGCACAGTCCAACACTGCGCGGTGTGTGTGTGTGTGTGTGTGTGTGTGTGATAATGGTGCTGGTTAATCATGTGAGTTTAAATGTCTATTAATGGAAAGCAAAGTGTTGACTTGCAGTAAGTGTGTCTCTGTGACCGACATCACACCAGCCCCACACACACACACACCTCATAACACTTAAGAGTGATAACTAGGGGTGTGACGAGATCTTGTGTCACGAGACCTCGTGAGAAGGGACTCCGTGAGATTTCTCGTTGTGTTAAAAATCTGTTTGTGGCGTGCTTGCAGAAATGGCCTCTTTCGCATCACAACTCCCATACAGCTTCTCCTTGTGCAGAGTGTGCTGTATTGTTGACCGATGCATAGTGACACCGTCTGCAGCAAGATGATGCTGCAGGTCTTTGGAGGTGGTCTGTGGATTGTCCTTGACTGTTCTCACCATTCTTCTTCACTGCCTCGCTGATATTTTTCTTGGCCTGCAACTTCTGGGCTTAACAAGAACTGTCCCTGTGGTCTTCCATTTCCTTACTATGTTCCTCACAGTGGAAACTGACAGGTTAAATCTCTGAGACAACTTTTTGTATCCTTCTCCTAAACAACTATGTTGAACAATCTTCGTTTTCAGATCATTTGTGAGTTGTTTTGATGAGCCCATGATGCCACTCTTCAGAGGAGATTCAAATAGGAGAACAACTTGCAAGTGGCCATCTTAAATACCTTTTTCTCATGATTGGATACACCTGGCTATGAAGTTCAAAGCTCATTGAAGTTACCAAACCAATTTAGTGCTTCAGTACGTCAGTAAAAAGTAGTTGGGAGTATTCAAATCAAGAAAATGATAAGGGTGTCCATACTTTTGCACCTGTCTAATATTGTTTTAATGCATATTGCACATTTTCTGTTAGTACAATAAACCTGAAAATCTTGAAATATTACTGTGTCCATCAGTTATTAGATATATGAAACTGAAATAGCTGTTGCAAAAACCCAAATTTTGATAACTACAAATGATTAAGATGAATAGAGGTGCCCAAACTTTTTCATATGACTGCACCTACAAATGTTTCCCATAAAGCACCGTCTGAGCATGTATCTCTAAATATGAGAATCCAACAAAAAGCAGTGTATTATAAACCATTTGATCATATGCTTGTGTTTAATTGGCAAGTAGTAAAAATAGCTTAAATGCACCAATATTCACACAGTGCACATATATACCACACATAAAGCCTATAGAGCCTATACCAAAAATATATATATCTTTATATATATACACCATACACATATACAGTATAAGACAAAGATTTTACACTTATTTAAATGTTAACCTGTGCAAATCCCCTCTCTAACTGTCACTCCAGTACTGTTCAATGTGCCTGTGTTCTCCTCGTCTGTTTATCCCGCCCTGTTTCTATGCTTTCCCTCTGTCTGTCACACCCCTGTCGTTGTTCTCTCCTGCTGTCAGTCCTGTCCATGTCTTCTGTGTAACCTTGTTTAGATCCGTTCCCCAGTTAGTCCAGTCCGTGTCTTCTGTGTAACCTTGTGTAGATCCGTTCCCCAGTGAGTCCAGTCCGTGTCTTCTGTGTAACCTTGTGTAGATCCGTTCCCCAGTTAGTCCAGTCCGTGTCTTCTGTGTAACCTTGTGTAGATCCATTCCCCAGTTAGTCCAGTCCATGTCTTCTGTGTAACCTTGTTTAGATCCGTTTCCCAGTTAGTCCAGTCCGTGTCTTCTGTGTAACCTTGTGTAGATCCGTTCCCCAGTTAGTCCAGTCCGTGTCTTCTGTGTAACCTTGTTTAGATCCATTCCCCAGTTAGTCCAGTCCGTGTCTTCTGTTGTTCACCTTGTCTTGTCTTTCCCTCCTTCCTAGCTTTCAGCTCAGGTGTTTCTAGTTTGTCTTGATGTGTTTGGTACTTGTACTCCCTGTGTTTCAGTCCCTCTTTGGAAGTCATTGTGATAATCCTTGTTGTGTGTTTATCTGCCTTGTTCTGAGTTCTTGTATTTGTTTTATCCTCTGTCTTTTGTTATCCGAGTTATCCTGTCTGGTTGTTAGTTCTTGATTTGTGATAGTTGTATTTTAATTAGTATGCCTCGTTACCCTCGTATCCTCTATGTTAGCACTCCAGCTATAAAACCCTGCTCTCCTCAGCATTTGTGTCCGCCTCTTAGCTTTTAAAATGCATTGTATTTATTTCCTTTCAAAGCTTTTGTCAGGGTTGGACCCAGACGCCTTCCTCCTGTCGCCACAAGGAGGAGCTCGCGAGCTAGACCTGGGGGCAATCAGACGCGATAGGCTACAGCTGTTTGTAGCCTACTTAGAGTGGGCAACTTCAGCAGCTCATTGCTGAAGTTGTTTGTTGTCTATGCACTCACAGCCCAAGCCATTTTCTCTCGCTCGCTTTGTCGCTGCGTTTCATTCGCCTGTTTTCGTTTTTCTCCCTGAGTGTTCTCTAGTGATGGCAAACCGAAGCTTTGTGAAGCACCGAAGCTTTCCTCCGAAATGAGTTGAAAAAAGGTTCATTACTCGAAGCTTCATGACACAGTGCACAAAACCATGAAGTGCTTCATGTATCTTGTGGTTTGAAGACAAGGAAACTCTTTTTTTTACAGCATAAACTGTTTAAATGCATTAAAATTGACATTTGTTGTTTCAATAAAGGCAACTGATAAAACTACATTGTTTGTTGTACATGTTTTCCAAATCTCACTGTTGTGTTGAGCAGAATGCTGAGAAAAAGGAGTGATGGCTGAATAATAAAATGCATTTCATCACAATGTATCACTGTAAACTTCAAAAATTCTTAGAAAAACCTTTGAGCAGGTCTTTTGATAACTTATTTATATTTATCACTCATGTGGGTTTGCTGTATGAGGTTGTTAACAATTTTATGATGAATGTGGAAGTAGTCAGTGCTTTTTTAGTGGGGCATTTTATTTTTATGGTGGGTGGTCATGATTGTGAACTTGGGTAATGATTGTGCATAACTCTACTGTTTTTCTACTGTGCTGGGCCTAAGTTGGTTTATTTTTTTATCAACATGGTCTTAGCATTGATGAGGTGTTGTTGTTATAAGCCAACTGCTGAGAGCAGACCAGGCACTTCACCTGAAACAGAACATTTTTTTAATTTTACAACCTAAAATTCACACAGTGATTTTAATATTATGAAAGAGAAAATTTTATAATGGTGCACATCTTAGTATCCAAAACAATTAAAAATGTTTTAGTGATTTGATGACTGCTATAATGAAACACTACCCACAGAAATATGATGGATTTGATACATGTAAAATATAATTCATAATTGGTTCGATTCCCAGACCTGAGGCCATGACTGAGGTGCCCTTGAGCAAGGCACCTAACCCCAACTGCTCCCCGGGCGCCGGGCTAGGGCTGCCCACCGCTCTGGGCACGTGTGATCCACAGCCCCCTAGTAATCACTAGTGTGTGTGTGTGTTCTAACTGCACAGATGGGTTAAAAGCAGAGGACAAATTTTGATTGGGGTGTAAAAATCACAATTGACAAAATAAGGCACATTTACATTTTTTTAATTTACACTCTTGCAGAAGATGCTCCATGCGCTGGTTGATAGTGATGGGAAGATGATACCTCAAGGAGTGTATCGACACACTACACAAACTGTGTTGACACTGTATTGACACGGTGTTGGTCACTTAATAGTGACCCCTGCAGTAGTTATAATATCATTGCAAGTAAACAAAATGAAAAGTTGAAAAAGCATCCTGAAAACACATCAACTCGTGAAATATTTATCAACATTCGTTTACTTAAAATATGATCTCATCATTTTATAATTTCATATAGCAAATGTGTCTAATAAAATTCAGCTAAAATGTGCAACTTATGTAAGGATTTTCATTAATGAAAAAGAAAAATAATATAAAACACAAAAAATGACAAGAAATTCATTCATTTATGTATTTTTATTGAGGAACAAAAGTTTTTGAAGTGTGTTGGTTCCAAGGCGATTTCTCCTCTTAGATACAAGTTCTCCTGCCTTAGAAAAGTCTTTCACAGGGTACAGACGAAGATGGTGTGCATAAACATCTTTGTTGATCACAGCCTCATCCACAGCTTGCTTGTTAGGAACTGTAAGGAAATATTTTTTTGCCTTATTAAAGTACTGACAAGTTTGCAAACAATATTACATAGTTACACAAAGCATTTTAAATTAGAACATTTTAATTTTATTTGAGAATTTTAACACTCCTGGGGTACTCTCACCAGTATGTGCTGATTCTTCATTGCCATGCCGAGCTCTATAATGCCTCAGCATTGATGAAGTGCTCTTGTTGATGTAAGAAAGCTCCGTGGAGCAGAGTCGACACTTCACCTACAATAAAATAAAACGTTACTTTATCTGAATACAATTAAAACCCCTTACCAGAAAAGAGTACAAACATATTTAATAAAAAAATTATAAAGCAATATAATAAAGCAATACACGCACCAATACGTGGTTTCACACTTGTGCGCTCGGCACAGTGTTGGCGCACTAGCATCGTTCGTCGACTGGTTGACGAATGAAAAGCCAGCAAAGGGATTCTGGTCACACATGGACAGGCGGTCGTATTCCTGCTCACAGTTGCCACTGTCATTGGATGATGTCTGTGGGTGGAGGAGAATGGAAGCAAATCACATGATGAACAGAGGCTGCTTTTCAGTATGTGTATTTTAGCAATTTAGTAAAAAAAAAAAAAAAAACAGGAATGAGAGATGACTGTAAAGTGACTGTAAACTGGAAAGGGATGGAAAGAAAGCTCATACCACTTCTGTCACGTAAGGGGGTTTGACCTCTCTCCTTTCCAGAGCAGACCAGTCAATGATCTCGAAAAATGACTGATCTCGGATGTTACCCACAACACCCAGTCTATAAGAAGGGTCTCGCTCAAACAGCTTTGTTCATGAAAGAAAACCAAAAGCAAGATTATTATTCATAATAGAAATATCTCAGTGTGTCTATTCATGTCTTGGTTGTGAAGTATTATTATTATTAGTATTATTATTATTACTATTATTAATAGGTCATCAGGTGTGGTTTTGTGCATGCTTACTCGCTCTAGCAGGTCTCTGGTATCCAGTGTGATCCAGTCAGGGAATTCAGGTGTGTCCGTAATGATGGAATCAAACACATCATCTATCTCCTCACCATCGAATGGAGGCTTCCCAATCAGCATCCCATACAGGAGCACACCAAATGCCCACCAATCCACAGAAAAAGAATACCTCTCACCCAGAATGATCTACACACACACACACACACACATTCGCATTCAGGGCATACTGAATTACATTGACATTGCTACAGGTGAGAACATTCAATGTCAAATTCATTTGATGCCATCTCATACCTCAGGGGCCATGTAGAATGGTGTCCCACAGAATGTTTTGGCAAGATTGTTCCCAAAAACATTCTCTTTGCACAAGCCAAAATCCGCTATCTTAATGTGACCTTCTCCATCAAGCATCACATTGTCCAACTTGAGATCCCTAATGCAGGTGAGAAATACAAAAATGTGGCAAAAATGTGGTTAAGTAGACAAGAACAGTAAAGGTGAAAGTACAGAATGTCCATATAGATTTGTTTGAGTGTGTAACCTGTGGATGATGCCCTTTCCATGAAGGAACTGCAGTCCACACACAATTTCGGCTGCGTAGAATCTGGAAGGAAGAAACAAACCAGGAGCCATCAGACCGGACTATAATTACACACACCTACATTTATATTTATATAAGACATACAAAAAAACATCATTGTGTATGTGTGTGTGCGTGTGTGTGTGCGTGTTGCCTCACGTGGCTGTGTAGAGGTCAAAGCATCCTGTCTTCTGCATGCGGAACATCAGGTCACCTCCGTTGAGGTACTCCATGACAAAGAACAAGTGCTCCTAACATGCAGACAATGCCATAAACACTTTGGTATGAGTACAAGCAGAATTACTGACTCAACAATCATCTAAATACCACAGTGATTCCATGAAGTATAAGATACAGTAAACAGTTGTGACAATGCCTGGTGTGGTTAATTACTAGAGTCCTGCTGGACATCCCATTACTGTTGACTGAGAGGTGGAGGAACTGTATAATATAACCTTTCATTTGTTCTTTACTACCTTGGTCTGAAAGGTGGCGTAAAGGTGCGTCAGGTAGGGACAGTCCCAGGCCAGAGTTAGCACCCTCTTCTCCACCATGGTGGACTCTACATTATCATTCATCGCGTCTTTCCTCAAGGCTTTCACAGCAAACAAATCCTCACTCCCCTTTAGTTCAGCCAGAAGAACCTGAGCAGGGACCAAGGGAGAGAAACAGACAAACAGACCAGAGTGAGAGAAAAAAAAACACACATACACACACATCCATGAAATATGAAGGTTTGATGGAATAGTGTTTGTTTGGTCTATTCTTGTGGAGATTTAACAATAGAAGGGCAAAAGGACAGACATGTAAAAATGATAAGTGAATAGTCAGGAGAAGTGAAGAGAGACACAGAGTCAGTGTGTGTGTGGAGGACGCGGGAGCCGCGTGAAGGGGAAGACTCTACCTTGCCATAGCTTCCCTTGCCCAGTACACTGTGGAAGGTGAAGTTCTCCGCAGTGATGTGTGTCTGGTGGCTGATCCGGGACAGGGGGCGAGGACTCGAACCCTCACACAGAGGACCGCATGGAGACGCATCTACAGAGATGTACAGTACATTTTTACACATCCAGACTCACCTGGCTGACTTGGGTGAGTGCCACAGCCAGTAGGTTCTAGCTGATGCCACACAGATTAGCCACTTTAGTTTGGCACTTGTGATGAACATTCAATCAGAAACACAAAGACATACACATATTCTAACCCAACCCATGCACATAATCTCTCTCTCACCCTCACACTTCCATCCCCAAGAAGAAACATTTAAAGTGAAGCTTAAATCAAAATATAATAATAGTTGTAAGTTCAAGTGCATATTTTTTGTTTTCTAATAAATATTTTCCATCATTGGGTGAATTACAAAGCCAGCCCTGCTCTTCCCTACAGGGATGCATGTGACAACATATGCCCTGTGGCAGGAGACTCCAGAAGTAACACAAAGCGTAAGCTCAGAGGGGATAGAGCTTTTTCCATCGCTGCTCCTAGATTATGGAACAACCTACCACTGCATGTTAGACAAGCCCCTTCACTGCCCATTTTTAAAAGTCTTAAAACAAGTCTTAAAACCCACTTTAATTCATTGGCTTTAAACACAGCATGTGTTCTTAAGCCATTAAGCCATTCTTAAAGTGCTCTATAAATAAAGTTGAGTTGTTATATGAAAATAACTATTTAACATGTTGATATCAGCAAATTACAATATGTTATCAACTTGAGATTCACCTAGAAATGGGTTGTAGGAGTACTCAGTCTCATCCAGGAGAACCTGGAGCAGCTCCTTCCAGGCATCATCCAGAGCACTTGTGTTCAAAGAGACCTCAGTCTCGTCCAGGAGAACCTGGAGCAGCTCCTTCCAGGCATCATCCAGAGCACTTGTGTTCAAAGAGACCTCAGTCTCGTCCAGGAGAACCTGGAGCAGCTCCTTCCAGGCATCATCCAGAGCACTTGTGTTCAAAGAGACCTCAGTCTCGTCCAGGAGAACCTGGAGCAGCTCCTCCCAGGCCTCATCCAGAACACTGTTGTTCAAAGATGCTACTGCAAAAATGATTTTTTCAAGAAGCCATAAATAAATATTACATGAAAGTAACAGGTGAATGTTTTTCATCTGAATTGTGTTAATGTGCGCTTGTCTGATATGAATAGCTACTGAACACGTTGATGTCAGCAAATTATGAAATATGTTATCAAATTGATATTCTGTATGAATGTGTCTTAGTCACCTAGATATAGGTTGTAGGAGTCCTCAGTCTCGTCGAGGAGAACGTGGAGCAGCTCCTTCCAGGCATCGTCCAGAGCACTTGTATTCAAAGAGACCTCAATCTCATCAAGGACATCGTTGATGTGCTCCTCCCATGCCTCATCCAGAACACTGGAGGAGTCCTCAGTCTCGTCGAGTGAAACTGGAGAACAGAACATTGTTATTCAAAGGTGCTACTGCAAAAATGATTTTTTCATTTCATTTTTTTTTGTCCTAATTACATATTACAATGTAATAACAGGTCAATGTTTTTTAGCTGAACTGTGTTAATATAAGCATTAGATAAGCAGTAGATATATGCGACATATAGTCCGGTGCGGCTTATACAACATTTTCCATTTAAAAAAACTTGGTAGGTGCGGTTTATATTGAGGTGCGCTCTATAGTCCAGAAAATACGGTATACACAACCCATAAAAAATCCCTTCAAAGACATTTTCTAATCAATAAATATACAAAGCCAAGCAGAAAGACACAAATGTAATTGAATCATTATTATTTGATTTATATTGAGACTATCACTATTTGTGGACCTGGGTTTGTAAAAATAAAAATGAACCTGTCAAATTATCAGATTCTTTTTCTATTTTTCACTTATTGGTTTTACCAATAAACACCAAATTCAGCTGTGTTAAAAGAACAAAATAAGCCCCAAAATATGCCCCAAAATAAGTTGTCACCATTGTACTCATTTACTTACTCAGGCAATGGGTGCTGTCGGTCTCCTGTTTTTGTTTTGTTTTGTTTTTTCTTTTTTATTCTTTCTTTCTTTTGAACTCTTCTGCATTCCTCCTCTATGTCTGTGTCATCCGAATCTTCTTGGGCGCCTCCACAGCACCAGGACCAGAGGCAACACCTTTTGATATCCTTCCACGACATCATCTTTGCACAGACTGATATGGAATTATACTGTACATGCAATTATATATATACCCTCATTTGTTGTGCCGTCGTTATGACGACAGAGCAGGTATTATGACGTCATGTGGAATTATGGGATTATTATATTTATAAAGCCCTATATTGTTATTCCTTTTCTCCAAATTTCTGCAATTAATGCGGCCCGAACCGCTTAACGTACAGACTCCGTTCGAACTGCGTTTCGAAGGTCTCGGCTCTGTGTGGTGTGCTATCCGTTTTTGGAGTCGATTAGAGTTATAGATTTTAATAGAATTGAGTTTAAAATGAAAAATGGCCCTATTTTAAAATGAATGGTGGAATGTTCAGAATTTCAAATCATCACTGCCAGTTAGAGTGTGAGCTGGCATAAAAAATGATCAAAACGTTCTTGGATAAACTGCTGTAAAATCCTTACACCTTGACCTAGAAGCTCCATTTAAATTTTAAATGGGAGAGAAACTTGTCCTTTCTGGCACGCCGAGATATCTAATCATTTGATGAATTAGTTTTAGAGTTATGAGCATTTGTTTGGCACTAGACACAGAAAACTGCCCCATTGGCCCCCATATAAATATATCAGAATCAGAATCAGCTTTGTTGAGATTTTTGTGTGTTTTTAACTTGTCATAAATCAGTCATTTTTGGGTCAAACCACACCAAGGTATATCAAAATCATCAGCAAGGGTTCCTCTCTCACACAATCTCTTCGGTGAAGCGATAGGTTAAATGGGTCCCGAACTACGACCGTTTGATCGGAGGGTGCAAATCACATAAAACAAGGCTTCTCCACTCAGAGTGGCAGAGACAGAGTGTCAGTTATTTTTGAATGTCTCTCCCCCTCCCCCACACACGCACGCGCACACACATGCATCTCTCATACCCACTACACACAGTCACACACATATACACCACACAGACACACACACATACATACATGCAGATGGGGCAGATGGAGCAGAGGGGCAGATGGAACAGAGGGGCAGATGGGGCAAAGGGGCAGATGAGGGTGAGGGGCAAATGGGGCAGATAGAGCAGATGGGGGAGATGGGCAGATGGTGCAAAGGGGGCAGATGGAGCAGAGGGGTAGATGGAGCAGAGGGGCAGATGGGGCAGATGGAGAAGAGGGGCAGATGGAGCAGAGGGGCAAAGGGGCAAATGAGGGTGAGGGGCAAATGGGGCAGATAGAGCAGATGGGGGAGATGGGCAGATGGGGCAAAGGGGCAGATGGAGCAGAGGGGCAGATGGGGCAAAGGGGGCAGATGGAGCAGAGGGGCAGATGGGGCAAAAGGGCAGATAAAGCAGAGGGGCAGATGAGGGAGAGGGGCAAATGGGGCAGACAGAGCAGAGGGGCAGATGGGGCAGATAGAGCAGAGGGGCAGATGAGGGAGAGGGGCAAATGGGGCAGATGGAGCAGAGGGGCTGATGGGGCAGATGGAGTAGAGGGGGCCGATGGAGCAGAGGGTCAAATGGGGCAAATGGAACAGAGGGGCAGATGAGGGAGAGGGGCAAATGGGGCAGATAGAGCAGAGGGGCAGATGGAGCAGAGGGGGTGATGGAGCAGAGGGGCAGATGGAGCAGAGGGGGCACACCTTTTCAAGCCCTATAGTATTTCCTTCAGGAAATGCAAGTCTAGTTTTAAATTACAAAGACATCATCTCGGATATTAAGACTGCAAAATGTAATTGATTTTAAAAATAAAAAGCACATATACCACTGCACTGCTGACAGTGATCCACCACTCATATAATATCTGCTCAGGGGTGGCCTGGGCCAGAGATGAGTGGAGTGAAGACAATCAATCTATGCAGAGAAATTGAATGATCTTTAGTTGTTGAACTACAAAGCTGGCCTGAAAAGAATTGTGCCAACTAAAGTGGCTAATAATTATACCTACTCACCATAACGGAAGTCCTGTTTTGCATAAACAAACTTTAGTATGCATCATTACAGTAACATACGAATGAATATAAAATACCACAGTACAGGTTGAGTTATTCAACCATGCACATTAGCAGTATGAGTATAAATAAATAGTGATCTCTGCAGATATAACTCTGATCATTATGATCCTCTGCTCTGTAAATGTTCCCTGCTCTAACACACCTATGTTAGCCCCAAGAAGGACTGGCTTCTTAGGTGGTTAGCTGAATCTGGTGTGTTAGGAGCAGAGAAAACACTAAAATGTTTAGATCATAGGCTTTCAGTACCAGGGTTGAGAAGCACTTACATTAGATACAGTCATGCCTGAAAGTATTCATACCCCTGGCAAATTATTATTTGATTATTGAGAAGGGTATGAATAATTTTGGACATGCCACTTTTTGTTCAAATGTGAATAAAAGCGGAGAAATATTTTTTCCCACAATGATGCCTCTTGTACATCATCGTATTATCTCCTGGGAGATGCCTCGCTGTTTTTTTCACAGGAGCACATTTTACAAAGCAGTGTGTGGAGATCTGGCAGACCTCCGTGTGTCTGAGGTTTACAGAGATTTTCCTCCTCAAACTGCACCATTGATAACTACGATGGGCATCTCCCAAGACCATCCACTGGTTGAGGGTGCATTTGGAATGGTGCAAGCTGGTAGTCATCTGTCTTACCAGCAGCTAGTGGCTAAAGATTACATCACCCTGCCATGATGCACCTCTGCCTCCAGCTGTTCCTTCTGTTGTTTACAAACTGGCATCTTCAGACTGCATGTTTGTTTGCAGTGAAAAAGAACAGCTCCACCTCAAGTCTCTTACCATGACCTGGGAAATGGCGCACAAAGTTGAGTGCGCAACCAGAAATCAAAGTGAATGTGGAGAATGGCATCAGCTTAGAAAGCCACGTTTAACTTCCTCACGTTTCCGGGAAATTTGTTCCATTAGAGGACAAAGTTCATGGGGGCAACTGGATGACAGGATCCTGAAAGGATCTTATCAAACCTCTGCTATGAGAAGAGGAATTGCTATGGAGCCAGCTGCTCTTCAAGCCAGACCAGAAATGTCAACGTCTACCCTTGTGGATTTGTGGTGCACCCAGATGCACCTTGGATGGGCTCCTCTCCTGATGGTCTTGTGTATGACCACTGAAAACCCACAGTACGTCCTTGTTGAGGTGAAGTGCCCTAATGTTAAAAGTTATGTTGACTGCTCTTACCTAGAAACAAAGCAGGGCACACTGCAGCTGAAGCATCATCATAACTACTACTGACAGATCCAGGGGCAGATGCTCATCACAGGAATGGACTGGTGTGACTTTGTTGTTTTTGCTGAGGAGGACATGTTGGTGCAGCGCATATTGAGAGATGCAGAGGTAATTAACACCATTAAACAAAAGGTGGACCCTTTCTTTTTTTGACATATACATGCCCAGATGTCTATAAACTCAGTTTGTATATATTGTTGTATTTGTTTAAAATGTTCTTATAACCCTGATAAGGATCTGTAGAATAGAAAAACATGAATGTCATTGGCACAGTTCTCATATTAAAAAAAACAACTCAATAGACAAATCACAAGGACTTTGTTTCAAAATAAAATTATTTATTTTCCTTCACTTTGTCATTGTTTTACATTTCCTCAAGCTTAAGTACAAACAAGTGAAACATTTATATTAAATATTAAACATTAAAAGTGAAGCCCATTAGATGTGAAGTAACTATTTACAAAAAGTAAGTGGTCATAGTTCAAACTGCAGGAAGTGTACATGAAAAGTAAACACATGGACAACATGCGTATGCACCCTTAAATATTTATTACAGGTTTCCAACATTGGTCCTGGAGTACCATTGCCCTGCTGTTTTTCCTTATTTAGTAAACCTACTTCAAATCATGAAAGCCTTAATTGCAGCAGGGAAACATCAGGGAAAATTCAGTAACATTTCTAAAATAATAACAAAAAGCCCTGTACATTAATGTAAAAAGTATCCTTGGGAAAGAGCAAATGTTATCCATTCTGTACTCATACAGCTCTTTCCACCATCCGAGGCCCATTTCTTGACAAAAGGACCATTCTGGTAGTTGGAGAGAAGACATGCCACAGTAAAAATTTGATTGATACTTCCTGTGATGGAGAGTGGTATTACAGTGTCAAATAGTTTGTTTTCTTTAATTCGTCTAATCATCCTCTCCACATGTACCCTTAGACGTGCAATATGCTGGGTCTCTCTCACATCATCTTCCAGCATCTGTGTTCTCGTGTGCAGGAAAGCAGGCCTGTGTACTTTACAAGGAACCAGGTCATCAACAAGGAATCCCTTGTCTACCATAATGGCCATGTCAGGTGTCAGTAGAGATGTGATGCCTGACTGCCTGAAGATTTCCTTGTCACTGATAGACCCCTGGTAAAGTGCTGATACAAATGTCACAGTTCCATGTGGTGCCATCCCCAACATACCTTTGAAAGTGCAGTGGGACTTGTATGTTGAAAATACTTCACTGAATTTGGAGGAGGTGACACGAGACTGTCTCAATTTATGCCACTCAACACAGGAACTTTTCAATTTTGTGTGCTGTTTCTAATGATGTTTCCAGGGACATCATGTGGAGCTGCTGATGTTCTGTGCAGACAAAGGAACAGGTAGAGGGTTCCAGCCTATATTCACAAAGTGGTAGTTGGGGGGGGGAGAAGGGGCATCTGTGTGTGGACAAGTTTTTGGCACTCTCTTCATTGGCATATGATAAGATAACACACTTCCCTCTTGCACTTTTCCAAATGCAGAGTCAACCAGAAGTACATTACTTGATATACCCATAGTTGTAATCATTGGAGCCACATCACTAGAAAGGCCACAGTAGACTTCATCCACCCTGAGTGCAGAAACTTCAGGCAGAAGTGAACTCACTCCCTTGTACAAGCTGCTCCTATGAATAAGACAAAGCACAAAAAAAAACATTTTTATTGTTTGCACAAAGTCTGATAAAGTATATGCTCAAATGCAAGACCATGACTAGAGAAAGATTGTCATGTTTAAGTAGCACTGGAAAAATGTGCCTGAAGCTATCTGATTTAGGCTTTCTTGCTTGATCAATTAACAGTATAAATGAATATAACATAGCACTGATAATTATACTAAAAATATAAATACATAAATCAACAACAATTAAAAAATAGAAATAGTATTAATACAAATATCAATAAAACATTTTTTTATAAAAACCTGATGCCTTCTGCTATCCTTCTTTCCCTAGGGCTGGCTGAAAGAATGGTCATCTCACTCACAAGACCAGGTTTAACACCCTGGATGTACACAAAATAATTTTCAATAAACAAACCACACGGCTGCACAAAGCTGTACCTGCAACACAAGTACACTGGCAGCTTTGTAGCCGCACTGGATGAGAATCACTAAGCAAAATCTGTGAAAATACACAAATCTGTTATAATACATACTGGGTTGCAAGTGCAGTTGAACATGAAAACATTAATTTCTAAATATGAACTTTTTTTATACAAGAGAATACATGAGTAAAGTGAGAAGGTCTGTGTTCTGAAAAACATATGGACCATATTACTACAGTTCATTGGCATATGTTAAAAGTTTAAATTGAAGCCAAAACATTGTTAATCTCACTTTACTCATTGAAAATTCACACAGAACGTGTGAAAGTGACAACACAGAAGTCAATCTAGTTTCTGTGAATCTGTGTAAGTTACTGTGTACAGATTTCACACTAATATTACTGATGGAACATAGTACCAATCATGTACTTAACAGTAGCCTTTAACAGTATTAGATTTAAAGCTTTGATGTAATTCACAGAAACCTGATTTGACTAACAGGAACCTGTCTAATGAACCAGCCTGCACTGAACCTGCAGGATAACTTTCCCTTATGCTCAAACTGTGAGGCTTTTTACTTCTCCTCATTGATCTATAGCACTCTGCCCTAATGGTGACCTCTCCTGTCCTTGAGTCCTTGTTTGAAACTCAGACCGACAAAGATTAGGAACATTTTCATACATTAGCAGTATCACCACACTAGCATTGGGTAGTAAACAGTTTAGGATCTTACCTTCATAATTGTGGACGTAGCTTGAAATGTAGAGTTTGAAGCCCTTCTCTTTCATGGTTGATGAGGTCTGACACGATGTGTGAATAATACGCGTAACGTCGTTGACCGTGATCCTGGGCAGATCCTGAAGCGAGCGAGTAAAACGCCATAGCTACACTGTTTACTAGCAAGACCGGAAGTGATGAAGCTGACTAACACGGAATGCGGAAGAGCGCGTGCATATAGCCTATTGCACAACAACGTTTTACGGTCATCAAAACATTTATATATTCACTTCTGCGTGACAAATTTTTCAGCAGAAAACGCTGTGCTTCGAGTTAGAATTTGCGCATGCGCACAGGCTCATATATATGAGCTCATAGGCTCATATATTCGGCGGATATTCGCGTTTAGCCGCGAAAAAAGGAAATTAAAAAACATTAAAGGAGGAAAAAAAGACAGTTTGAGCGCGTGTTTATGAAAATTGCATAAATGTTATGTTAAAACGTGCAGCTTTATATATTTAACCCCGCGTTTTTGCCCGCTCGAGTTTTGACATTGATGTGACGTCATGCTAGTTAGCTAGCTAGCGGTTAGCTATCGTAGGCTGGTTAGCTAGCAGTTAGCTATCGTAGGTTAGCTAGCGGTTAGCTATCGTAGGCTGGTTAGCTAGCGGTTAGCTATCGTAGGTTAGTTAGTGGTTAGCTATCCTAGGCTAATTACCTAGCAGTTAGCTATCGTAGGTTAGCTAGTGGTTAGCTATCGTAGGCTGGTTAGCTAGCAGTTAGCTATCGTAGGTTAGCTAGTGGTTAGCTATCGTAGGCTGATTAGCTAGCGGTTAGCTATCCTAGGCTAATTAGCTAGCAGTTAGCTAAGGTAGGTTAGCTAGCGGAATAACATTTTTTTCTGTGCTTTTCTGGCCATTTGGCTGAAGTTGAGATTTAGTTCATTACCCCTTGCACCTGTAAAAGTTAGGTTTTCTCTGTTGTGTGTAGGTTCTGAGACATGCTGATATGTTGCTGAAGGTGAAGTCCCAAGGTACCAAGAAGTACATCCGATTACTCTTATATTGTACTTATCGTACAATACATAGACATATCCTCAATAATATTTGATAACCGTGACATTGTATATTGTGTTTACTTGTATGTTTGTTCACATAGCCTATATAACTGAACAGTATTTTTGACAGTGGCGCAAAGACGAATGCTTCAATAACTGACTACATACACAGTATGGACTGAAGTAGGTGAAGAAAAATATATATATTACCCAAACTATGATTAATTAAAATTTAGTTTGTTATGCTATTGTATTACCATCATCACTGGCATTTAATTCTCTAAGTCACATTATCACATTAATAATGGCACTGCCAGCATTAGTCACCAGAAGCCAGGGAGCTTCTAGGGGTGTGGTGAGCCATGATATTGGGAGATGAAATTTTAACTTTAGCGAGATGAAATTTTAACTTTAATATATTAATTTCAAAATTGAAATACATGATTGAAAATATTTTATTTGACTAAAACTCACAAAATGCAAAACAGCCGGTGAATTTTGTAACTAATCATCTTGCAATAGATGTCAATAAATGTTTACTCTGATTATAAATTATGTATGGTTCCAATTAACCATATGCAGTAAATACAGAACATTATGCATGTACTGCAGCCGGCTTTACAATAAAATGAACAACTTCTCTCTTTAGACCTTTCCCTAATCTGAATTCTCTTTTTTTCCATTGGAACTTTGGCTTTATATTTAAACTAGTGGTGGGACTTTAACGCGTTAATTTCGATTAATTAATTACAGGAAAATTAACGCACTAAAAAAATTAACGCATTTTAACGATACACTTTTGCATCGTGGAATGTTTTTCAGTGCACGAGTTCCAGGCGTACAGATTATATGGACGCACGATAAGATGAGCATGATGCAGATGACTAAAGAGGCTACGCTGGTGGATGGGAAATTTAAATATAAGAAACTTCCAGATGGAAGTTCAAACAAAAATAGTGTTATTTACACTTTATGTAGGAAGGAGTTCGCTTATCACAGGAGCACTTCCACCCTTCGTTACCACCTCAACGCAAAACATGTTGCAGCTAAAGCTGGGCGTACACTGTACGATATTTTAAATCGTGTACTCAGCTCCAGCTCAAAGTGTACGACTAACTCGTTGCGGAGAGTCGGCTCGTGGAGCTGCTTCAACAGTGCGATACTCTCACGAGGAGCGATTTGAATTTCAAACATGTTTGATATTCTTGCGACGCTGCGATTTCTGATCGGGAGTTGGTCGTGAGGTGTGAATCGCTCCTCGTTTACCTGTGTAAACTATACGATGCACGACACGCGATTGAGCCGAAACGAGTGAAAAATCGGCTGAAAATGGGCCAAAAATCGCACAGTGTACGCCCAGCTTAACGCGCAGGTCAGTAATGATAACTTAGCTGCTAAATGTATTAGTACGATAGGGTGACCTAAACGTCCGCATTTCACATCCTGTCCCGGTCGTCCCGGGTTTTTTTTAAAGTGAGGAAATGTCCTGGTTTTTAAAGTACCTTCATTGGACCATTAAGACTGGATTAAACTTTCGCGAGTGACCGTAGCGCGCGACTCCGCACGCGTTTATAGATGACGCGTCATATTATTTGTGTTGTCCGCTCTCAGTGGTCGAAGATAAAGACTTACAAGAAGCGCTGCACATTGCGTCAACTGATGCAAGTTATGAACTACCGTCCAGGGGTGAGTTTCCCAAAACGTTCTTAGCACCAAGTACTTCTTAACCTCGTACGTAAGAACGAGGGGAAAAAAACAGGTTATTGTGAAAGGGAAGTAAAACAGGTTATTGTGAAGAGCGCCACAAATGTGGCTCTGACTGGGGATCACTGGACCTCTGTTAGCAACAAGAATGATCTTGGTGTGACAGCTCATATTATAGATGATGAATGGAAGATCCAGTCATTTGCTTTGAGCATGCAGAAGACCACTTCTAGGCACTATGGAGATGCCTGTGGCAGAGGCCTGGGAAATTTAAGAAAAGTATACCATCTAAAATGGTATTAAAAAACATCTTCTGATTTACTTCAATTCTTCCAATATCCTGAGCAAAACTCCCAAAATTAAACAACATTTTTGGTCAGAATTTCCAATGTTCTGAACTGTTTTCTGCACTCATATATTGGTCTGTGTAGTAGACTGGTGGAAAAATAAACAAGATGTTGAAGTTTGATTATGTTCATTGATTCATTCATCATTCAAACTTAAATTAATATTTCTCATGTTAAATACTGAAATGCGATTAAAATGCGATTAATTTCGATTAATTAATTACAAAGCTTCCGATTAATTCGATTAATTTTTTTAATCGCGTCCCACCCCTAATTTAAACTTAAAAATGCATAGGATGTGCCATTTTGCGACTGGAGCTTTGTGTTCAAGGTGCCTGGATTTGACTGTATACTAATGTTTAGTTTTGAACCTGGTACAGGCTTGTCATCCTGTGTCTTGTTGCTCTTCCTATAGTCAAAAACAAGTTTGGGATTCCCAGTGTATCTGAACTACATTTTTGATGAAAGTGACTCGGCAGTGGAGGAAGACATCCTTCTTGAACTGATGGAGGCCAATCCTGACTTATGCCTGACAGTACGTGACGGTGAGTCTGATGAAAGTAGGTTTTGTTAGAAATTGCATTGTAGTCAGTGTAATCATGCTACCAGCATAAGTTTGCAAATGTACGTTTGGTTATAAGCATCCCATTCTTGCTATACAAGGCCACAGCTTGCAATGTCAAAGTTGTGTATATTTTTCTGAAAAAATTTAAACAGTTTAGATTATTTTTCTTTCACTCCATGACCCAAAAGTGCATATTTAGTGTACTGTATTTTAACTGTAAATTAGTGTTCATAAAATAATGACCAGTATTATTTTGTCATTTTTTAAAAATCACTTAGGTGTAGAGTGAACATGTGAAATCCTCTCGTTGCAATTTAAGGTGTGTTGGTGTCACTAAATATTAGGTGGATTATTTCAATTTTTTACTTTTATTATGCAATTATATAAACCATAGTGTGACAGATTGATAAATATATATACCACCACACCTTTTTGGATACATTTTGTCTTTCTTTTTTTATATAAGTATCTAAAACAAAAAATCTCCTTTAGATCAATCAGCATTTTCCCTCACGGATGCCCTGTCACCTTCAAGTGACAATGACCTCTTTACTCGACACTCCAGAGACAGACCTGTTCATAACTTCAGAGATGGGAACCCACCTACCACAGTGTCTTCTGAGGCTGCAAAAGAGGTACTTGAGTAATTGATTTATACAATTTGGACTCAACACCATCAGTAAATTTTGAAATTCAAAATGTGAAATTTAGAATTGTGTGGATGTGTGTGGGACTGAACTGGAAGAAGGACAACCATTTTCTAACTGGCCAGCCATAAACAGTAAGTGGTACAGTAAATTGTATTCGATTACTTGATACTGGCAAGAGTACACAAACCAGTCACAGCACATGGAATTTGTCACAAAGTCGCTCATTACAACAAATCCCATGAAAGTAATTTTTGATTCTGAATTGTATAGTGAAAACATTTCTCACGTGTGGATTTAATAGATGGTAGAAAATGCCTTGGTTATGAAACCTGGTGGTCAGGATGTCCTTGAAGTGTACAAGTCAGAGAAATCACTGAATCATAGAGGCAGCTTGTCAACATATTGGCTAGCCATATGACTGAAATGCATGGGTAAGTGCGTCTTAAACTGTTTTAACCGTTAAACTGTTTTTTTTTTACTGAATGAATGGCATTGAATTAGTGCCCTGTAGTAGGACATGTTTATTTTTTTTTATATTGCTTTTGCTTTAAAGGAGGATTCCGTCCCGTAAACAGAAGGAGAAGTATGCCCTGGGGATCATTACACTTTTTCCTTCACTGAAGGATCCTTTTTCTCCAAAGGGCTATGTAAGTTTAAAGTACTTACTTTCAGAAATTATACCAAATTTACATAGAGACAGAACTCTCATTAGGGGAAACATTGTGCTCAGTTTGAATAGAAATGAATGGAAAATTGACTTGTAATGTAACAATAGCTCATTGAGACACCAGGCAGGCTAAGCTAGTTAACATAGCAAGCTTTGTAAAGTTTGTCAGATTTTAATCTGTGATAAAAGATCAATGAATGATGGATTTATGTCATTTTTTAAAATAAAAGGAGCATTTCTATGATGGCGAAAAGGGCACAGGATATTTAGCATGGCGCCTGAAGACGATGTCCAGGAATAAATCTCAACAACCAGTTAAGGCAACCACAGTGTCACAAGCACAAGGACCAAATCACAGAAGATCAGTAGCATCAGTGCCTGAGCAGCTTGATGGAGATGCCCGCCAGGATGCTCTATCATTTCTTGTTCATTGTCATGATGAACCAAAAGTGTTGGAGAAGATGAAGATGACCTTTGAACATCGCCAGAACCTAGTGCATGACTCACAGAGAATGACAGATGTCCTAACGTTTTTTTAGATGTCAACGGACTAGTGAGTTGTGAATTGGTTTTTAAAATCCAGTCTTTCATTTGGTTTGGCTGTTTACAGTGCATTGACCACTGATACATTTGTATGTGTATTTGATCAACAGCTGAATCAAGATGTTGTGCTGCTGTTTGGTGAGGAAACATCCTCCAGGTTGCCTGAGAAGTGGGACACGACCTTCAAGCCAAAGGTTATCAAAGAGTCCAAACACCTGACTGAGTCAACCGAGCTGCACCGACTTCTAAACGCTGCTGAGAAACATGCAGAGGATGATGACACCAGTAAGTAAGATAGTTTTGGTATCTAGTCAGTTGGCTAGTGTTATTTCTTTTGCGTATTCCAAATATATATTAATGATGGCGAGTTATTGTTTGTGTCTCCCAACCCCCACCCACTGCTTATTAGACTGGGACAGTGACATGGCTTCTTTGCTGCTGCTTCTCCATCTCTTGCCACCAGGTCCAGCCCTTCCATTAGGTCAGGAGTGGCCAACCTGCGGCTCAGGAGCCCGATGCGGCTCTTTGCCTGGTTTCATGCGGCTCCCCAGCCGATCCGCACTCTCACCTGCACTAACGGTGTGTGCCGTGGCCCGGTTACCTCATCAACTCTGAGAGCGACAGACTGCTACATCATCGTGGTGCGCGGTTTGTTTACAAGCCTAGCGAGTCGCTAATACTTTTTAAACTGGCGTAGTGGAAAACATGCATTTGACTTCACAGGCTCACACGAGTTACTAATTCGATCGATCGCAATATAATACTTATTTAATAATTTTTGTCCATTACACCGATGTGCCGATACATACAAATGACAACAGACAGACAGACGGTTAAGGACAACATCACCCAAAAATGAAAAAAATGGTTTCCAACGGCCATTCGCTAAGTAGAACTTACTTCCCGTAGAACTTACTTCCCTACCTACCAAACCATTGAGACTGTGTCTGTTAACCGTGGCAGATATAGGAATAACAGGGCGATATGTTTTAAAAATCTAAATAAAATTAAATAATCAACATGAAGTGAGCAGCAATATTAGGCTAAGGCTAGGACTTCTAAACATTAGATCACTTGCATCAAAAGCTGTGATAGTAAACGAAATAATCTCAGATGACAGACTAAATGCACTCTGTTTAACAGAAACATGGGCTAGAGTAGACGAATATGTAAGTTTTAATGAAGCAGCTCCTCCTGGATACATTTATGTTCATCAGCCCCGTATCACAGGGCGTGGAGGTGGAGTAGCCACAATATATGACACAGATATAGGTTTTACTGTAATTAATTATATAATATGTGGAGTAATCTTCCTGCCTTTATTCGGGACTCAGACACAGTCTCAATGTTTAAAACTCGAAGACTTATCTGTTTAGTTTGGCCTTTGAATAATATGTTACATATTTACCACATCACATATCTTTCTTCTCCGAGGTTCACCTGGGGAGTAACACTGCAGTCGGAGCCTACATTACAAGTGTCATCGCTCCGACACGGAATGAAAACCTGGCGTTCATCACAAGACATTTACATTGACAATATCAACACCCAGAACGTTCATTCTACACTGTAAAAAAAAAGTTCAGCAAACTAAAAAAAAATTGTCAACTTATTACAAGTGATTTTTTGAGTAAATTGAACTTTTCACTCAAAAGTCTGCCCAACTCAAAATATAAAATTATGAGTTCACTTAACTTAAAATATTTTGTCCATATAATTAATTACAGGACAAAGCAGCATTAAAATGTACATAAAAGCAGCATCTATTAACATTTACGGCATTTAGCAGACGCTCTTATACAGAGCGACTTACAAAAGCGCTTTGCATCCGATCACAGAATTCATCCTAGGTAATAGTACGGATAGGACAGAATTCAAGATACAATTGAGTCAGACTACTACTAACTACAGGAGTCAGTGTCATTACCAAGTGTTTTTCCAAGTTAGATGTTTGCCAAGAAGCACAAATAACCATAGACAGACATACAATATTAAAAATATCAATGACTGCTTAAATATTTACATATTACAGTGTCACGGAAACGTTCATATTGAAATACACAGCAGGACACTAAAGCCTAAAGTGAAGAACATTCACTCAGAATTCATTATATGTGTTAATTTAAGCGGTGCGGGAGGCCTCTTTTCCACTGCCGGTAGTTGCTAGCTAGCCTGCTAGCTAAAGTCGCAAATGTGAGGACCCGTTAGACCGTCTACGGTTTATTTCTCTATTTGCTTTGTTGCTACATCAGAATTAGGACGTTTACAACATCTCGAAATGATTGTTTGACAATAATGTCCTTTACTTATATACTACCAGGCTAATGTAAGAACGTCTGCATACATTTAGAACAATGCTAACACTGCTACACCTTAACTGCATTGGCCTTTAGAGAAAACGAGACAATTAACACATTAAAACTTTGTTGAAAGTGACTTATTTGAAAATAACATTTTCTATACCTGTTTATACAAGACAGCTGGGCATATAGTCATCATATATAAGTGTTATTTGGCTTATTATATTGAAACATTTGATTTTAACCTCAAGAATTACTTTGACCCTTTAAGTATACATTCTTGACAAATGTGAAAATAAAGTAAATTTATCTGCAACATGATAAATGAAAACGTACTCCATTCCTCGTGCGGTTGCGATAGCTAAAGGACTTGCAAACGTGCATAAGCTCCTGCACAGCCAGGAAACCCCGTAGCAAACGCTACTAACTTGAAATGCGCATGTGATCATTAAACAAGTTAGTTCAGTGGACAAGAAATGTAAAATAGTAAGTTACATCAACAAAGGAAAATAAGTTAGGAATACGTTGGAGCTGAATTTGTTGAAATTACTTAAGATGATATGTGAACCTCACCAACTTTTTTTTAAGTTCAAATTACATTCTTACTTTAGTTTCGAGAACTAAACAAAAGTTGGATTTTTTACAGTGTAGTTACCTTATACTTAGCCTGATTGCGTGATTTATTTGTGACTTGTGTATTCATCTGTATTTGTTTTTTTTTTTTTTTTTGTAATTTGTGTGTTAACGGTTGCTCATTGCAGGGATTTGGACCCATAGTATTGTTAACTTTGTAAATCCTGTAAAGCGCTTTGTGACAACATGTGTTGTGAAAAGCGCTATACAAATATATTTGATTTGATTTGACTCTTTGTCATTATGGCTTTTTCCCCTCTGTACAACCGCCACTCCATAACCAATCATTGAGCTCCAACTGCAGACCCCGCCCACAGATCTTTTTAATGAATGCGCCAAATTTTTCAAAGTACAGATTTGGCACGTTGCGTCACGTCACATGGTTAATATACTGCCACAGTTTTACTATACTGTCATCATACTGCCCAATCGGGTGCTATTATTAGCTTAATTCAGCAAGTTTTTAATATATATTAAATATATAAATAATATATATTAAAACACACCTATACTCCTCTGTTCCTTTCAGATGCACTGTAAAAAAAAATAAAAATACGTAAAAAAACAGTAACATGTCCGGCAGCAAAAGTTGCCAAACAGTTACCGTAAAATTACAGTAAAATACCACACGTAATTCAACAATGAATTACTGTAAAATTACAGATTTTCCCTGTATTTATTCTTTGTAATTTCACAGCCAAATTTGAGTAAAATTACAGATTTTTGTTGTAAGAAAACACAGCTAGAGTGTTAAAATAACAGCATAAGTAGGTTACTTCATGGTATTATTTAAACAATCTACAAATGAACTTGTCAAAGTACGGATCTTTTAAAGTAAAATAACAAAAATATATATTCAAATTAACTCAATTTACTGTCATTTAAATCTTATTAAAATGTGTCAACAGAGGTAATCTGTGAAGATATGTTCATATCCTATAAACTTACAGTGGATAACTGTTAAATGTTGGTTGATCAACCCAAAAACTCTTACAATGTACTGTTTATCAATGAGATTTCAACATTAAAATAATTGGATTTTGCTTTTTAAATACACAAAATAATGTAAAATTATATATTTTTAACCCTATATAAAAGTCTGGTTAGTGTGTTCAAAGATCTATGCTTTCATTTCATGTGATAATATTCACAGACAACAACTATATACCATGATAAAAAAACAATATGTTAAGATAAACCAAGTTTTGTAGTTTCAAAAGTTGTGTGTTTAATTTAATATCCAATGGTCCAATAAATATGCAATAAATGTGCTATTAACATCTTAAGGTTCTGTTAAAACTACCAATATTACAATACATTTCTGTAAACATAAATATTTTTGTGGTTATTTTGGTCTTTAAATTCCAGCTTACATGAACATTTTACAGTTACCTTTTATTTCAGCAGATAAAAGAATGGTGTACTTACATAAATTAACAAACAACATTTAAAACAATGTAAAAACATTAACCAAAACAATAAAAGCAATAATAAAAGCTCAGCCATAACACATACTTTCAATCTCTTTATTTTGACAGTTGAACTTCAACAATCATGACAACTGAACTGACTCTAAAAAAATATAAAAAAACACAAAAAGATGGTTACTATGCATTTTTACAATGTTCTCGAAGTTGAAAATGTTTATATTAAATGGGGTTCTAAAATATAAACAATAATGTGAACTAACAGCACATCCTATATCATTCTCAGTTTATTGTGTTATATGGACTGTAGCAGCATGTGCCAATTAAAAGATTCAGATTAGGATTGCTTGGGAAAAATGTTTCTTTGTTTCATTTACACACCCAGTAGAAAATCAACAACTTGAAAAATTTAGCTACACTGAATATGCTTCTACAACGAGAACTTTTAAGTGGCTAATACAAAGCACAAGGGCCAATCACAGAATCTAATACTGCAATAATCATTACAGATCATAAAAGGGCTTACACACAGTTGTTTAAAACATTTTCAACAGTAACAGTAAGATGGTAAGGGTGCTGAAATTATTTTAAGAATTGCGCCTAGCTATATGAAACGATCACGTCAAATATCATAGAACAGGTATCACCAAATGGCGGAGCGCGGTCCGGATCCGGACCCGAACGCCGTCCTGTGCGGACCCAATCACATTCCTGATTAACTGGATACGGACCCAAATGCCAAAAAAATTTTAACGGGAGACTATATTTTAAACCGGAGAATTTATTTTCAGACGAGTGTTACGTTCACCACCCATTTGAGTGTTATGTTCGCCCCACACAAGCCTATCTACTCTACCCTATGGCTCTGTGCGCAGGTCTCTGCCCGACACATTTTCCTCCTGTTCTATATAGTGTGGCCTGGGCAGGGGCGAGGCTAGGGTATTTTTAGTGGTGCTAGAGCACCACCGTGAAGTTGCTTAGCACCCCCTGGCTCAACACATTTTTTAAACATTATATTATGCAAAAAACTTGCTCTGCACCTGCGCAATAGGGGCTGGGCACCCCTAAAGACCAGATCCTAAAATCGCCCCTGGGCCTGGGTATAAGCCCCCCCGTTTCTTTTGGACTTTCCCTAACCTAGCCTGTTAGACAAAGGCTGATTGTCTAAGACATTCACAATCCGCTGAGCTCATCTTGTTTTTTCCCTAAATCTTACAATGACTTTTGCCAATTATGATTTTCACAGACTTAATAGTGGTTCCATACATAGGAGTTGCACGTAGATCACATACGTTAAACATACAGATGTTTCCTTACTAAGAGTGGGAGAGAGGCCTTCGCTTCCTGGTCCTGTCAAACTGATATACATTCTTGTTCTTCTTCTTAAGCATCCTGTTCTTTTAGAAAACGACAGGCACTTGGAATATGGGACAGAGCATACAGGCCTTTTCTCAGACACACTTGATAATTAGCTATTTGATTAATACTATACTGTAAGCAAAACATAAAGTGATTAATATTAGAAGTTTGATTAATACTTTAAGACTGGTCAAATTATATATGGATTATGATAAGCTGCTTGATCAATACTGTAATGTAAACAATATATGAAGGGATTAAAATGTAAATCTCAACAGATCGTACCTAACTGGGCGTGATTACTATGTAGCATTAGGGAACTCTTCCTCCACACGTCAAAAAATAACTTTGTGGCGTCCCCCAAGGATCAATTCTTGGGCCGTTACTATTCAACCTATATATGCTTCCGTTACCACACATCATTAATAAACATGGTATTAGTTATCATCAATATGCAGATGACACTCAACTTTATATTTCGCTAGAACCTAAAGCCCTAAAATCAAATTTGCTCACTGTTAGATGATATACAGACATGGATGTCTGGCAATTTTCTGCAGTTAAATAAACAGAAGACAGAGGTTCTTGTTCTTGGCAGTGATTCACAAAGGAATGATGTCCAGACTTATTTAAATCAAATGAATCTGAATGCCAGACAATGTGTTAAGAACCTGGGCGTCACCTTTGATAATGAGCTCAGCTTCAAATCACACATCATGACTACATGCAAGACAGCTTACTTTCACCTTCGAAACATCGCTAACGTCCGAGATATGCTCTCTCCTGCTGACAGTGAAAAACTTGTCCATGCATTTATCACATCAAGGCTAGATTATTGTAACGCTGTTCTATCTGCTCTTCCAAAGAGCTATATTTCTCACCTACAGCGAGTTCAGAATGCGGCTGCAAGGGTTCTGACCCGCAGGAGAAAGAGAGATCATATTACACCTGCACTCCACTCACTGCACTGGTTACCTGTCAGCTTTAGAATAGATTTTAAGGTTCTAGTCATGGTTTTTAAATGTCTTCATGGTCTTGCCCCTCTTTACCTCAGTGAAATGATGGTTAGATATGTTCCAGTCAGGTCTCTCAGGTCTTCAAACAGTAATCTACTGGTAATTCCTAAAAGCTGATTAAAGATTGGCGAGGGTGCTTTTAGCCACTATGGCCCAAAGCTCTGGAATTCTCTTCCTGAAGAGCTTAGAGGCATTTCATCCCTGCAATTTTAAGAACAGTCTCAAAACATTCCTGTTTAGATCTGCTTTTAGTTAAGAAACTCTCAATCTTATTTACTTTGTTGTCTATTATTTTCTAAATCTAATTATCTTAATAGTTTTATCATATTTACTTTACTTTTTTATTATCTTATTTACTGTACTTTTTTACTTTTTATGTTATTTTAATATTTTTATCTTTAATTTCTATTAACATTTTCTTTGTGTCTTATCTCCTTTAATGTTTCTTTTTATTTATACTGTAAAGCACTTTGAGTTGCATGTATGTATGAAAGGTGCTATACAAATAAAGATTATTATTATTATTATTTTGTCAGGGTTGGACCCAGACGCGTTCCTCCTGTCGCCACAAGGAGGAGCTCGCGAGCTAGACCTGGGGGCAATCAGACGCGATAGGCTACAGCTGTTTGTAGCCTACTTAGAGTGGGCAACTTCAGCAGCTCGCTGAAGTTGTTTGTTGTCTATGCACTCACAGCTCAAGCCATTTTCTCTCGCTCGCTTTGTCGCTGCGTTTCATTCGCCTGTTTTCCTTTTTCTCCCTGAGTGTTCTCAGTCTTTTTCTCTCTCTCAGTTTTGTTTTACCAGTTTTTCCCGTTTCCCTCTGTTTTCTATGTTGGTTTGTCTGCCAGTGTTCTGGTTGACAGACCGACGGGTTACCCCGGTAGAAGTTCAAGGTCTTGTACCTGAACTTCACTTCTCCTCCTCCTCCCTCGTCTCTTGTTTGCCCTACGACACGTTGAGCTGTACTCCGTGTGTTTTACGTTCTCCCCGTTGTTTTCTCTGCTACGACGCGTTGATTATAATCCGTGTATTTTTCGTTTACTTACCTGGTTATCACTGCACGTTGAGATTCCTCTGTATCGTTGACTTGTTTTCCCTTTGGGGTTTTGGTTTTAGTTTTCCCGCTATCGTGGAGGTTTCAGTTTGCTGTTTTTTGACATTTATTATTTTTGGGTTTGCTCTCGAGTCCTACACACCGCAAAACCAGCGCGACACCGCCGTGTTCGGGGGTGACGCGTTACAGTTTTATGCACACAAAAATGAAACCTCACAATACATGCAAACTCACAATACAAAGCAAGAGAGTATAACATGCATGTTCTGACTTCAACTGTACATAATCTATATCTTTTTATCTATACTTTCAGTAACTCTTTTACAGACTGGGTTATTAACCTTTACTCTGCCGTTCCACATACTCTAAAGGTGTTATCAGTGGTGTTCATGGACACAATCAATGAGGGATTATCTAATGTTTTTGAATTACAACAATGAATGGTTACTGGAACAAAACATCTACATGTATTTGGCAAGGGTGTATCAAATATTGCCTAAAATGGAATACATAACCAGTTATGGCCAGTTGACACCTCTGTGAATCACCCCCAGACCATGCCCAAAATACAGGTTTTATTTTGAGAAGGGAGAGGTTGTCCATCACTTGTCCAGGGCAGTCATGGTCCTGTGGTAGGGAACTGGTCTTGTGACCGGAGGGTCGTTGTTTCGATTCCCAGACCCGAGGCCATGACTGAGGTGCCCTTGAGCAAGGCACCTAACCCCAACTGCTCCCCGGGCGCCGGGCTAGGGCTGCCCACCGCTCTGGGCACGTGTGATCCACAGCCCCCTAGTAATCACTAGTGTGTGTGTGTGTGAGATCTAACTGCACAGATGGGTTAAAAGCGGAGGACAAATTTCGATTGGGGTGTAAAAATCACAATTGACAAAATATGGCACATTTACATTTTTTAAATTTACACTCTTGCAGGAGATGCTCCATGAGCTGGTTGATAGTGATGGGGAGATGATACCTCAAGGAGTGTATCAACACACTACACAAACTGTGTTGACACGGTGTTGGTCACTTAATAGTGACCCCTGCAGTAGTTATAATATCATTGCAAGTAAACAAAATGAAAAGTTGAAAAAGCATCCTGAAAACACATCAACTCATGAAATATTTATCAACATTCGTTTACTTAAAATATGATCTCATCATTTTATAATTTCATATAGCAAATGTGTCTAATAAAATTCAGCTAAAATGTGCAACTTATATAAGGATTTTCATTAATGAAAAAGAAAAATAACACAAAAAATGACAAGAAATTCATTCATTTATGTATTTTTATTGAGGAACAAAAGTTTTTGGAGTGTGTTGGTTCCAAGGCGATTCTTTCAAGGCGAGTCTTTCACAGGGTACAGACGAAGATGGTGTGCATAAATATCTTTGTTGATCACAGCCTCATCCACAGCTTGCTTGTTAGGAACTGTAAAGAAATATTTTTTTGCCTTATTAAAGTACTGACAAGTTTGCAAACAATATTACATAGTTACACAAAGCATTTTAAATGAAAACATTTTAATTTTATTTGAGAATTTTAACACTCCTGGGGTACTCTCACCAGTATGTGCTGATTCTTCATTGCCATGCCGAGCTCTATAATGCCTCAGCATTGATGAAGTGCTCTTGTTGATGTAAGAAAGCTCCGTGGAGCAGAGTCGACACTTCACCTACAATAAAATAAAACGTTACTTTATCTGAATACAATTAAAACCCCTTACCAGAAAAGAGTACAAACATATTTAATAAAAAAAATTATAAAGCAATATAATAAAGCAATACACGCACCAATACGTGGTTTCACACTTGTGCGCTCGGCACAGTGTTGACGCACTAGTATCGTTCGTCGACTGGTTGACGAATGAAAAGCCAGCAAAGGGATTCTGGTCACACATGGACAGGCGGTCGTATTCCTGCTCACAGTTGCCACTGTCATTGGATGATGTCTGTGGGTGGAGGAGAATGGAAGCAAATCACATGATGAACAGAGGCTGCTTTTCAGTATGTGTATTTTAGCAATTTAGTAAAAAAAAACAAAAAACAGGAATGAGAGATGACTGTAAAGTGACTGTAAACTGGAAAGGGATGGAAAGAAAGCTCATACCACTTCTGTCACGTAAGGGGGTTTGACCTCTCTCCTTTCCAGAGCAGACCAGTCAATGATCTCGAAAAATGACTGATCTCGGATGTTACCCACAACACCCAGTCTATAAGAAGGGTCTCGCTCAAACAGCTTTGTTCATGAAAGAAAACCAAAAGCAAGATTATTATTCATAATAGAAATATCTCAGTGTGTCTATTCATGTCTTGGTTGTGAAGTATTATTATTATTAGTATTATTATTATTACTATTATTAATAGGTCATCAGGTGTGGTTTTGTGCATGCTTACTCGCTCTAGCAGGTCTCTGGTATCCAGTGTGATCCAGTCAGGGAATTCAGGTGTGTCCGTAATGATGGAATCAAACACATCATCTATCTCCTCACCATCGAATGGAGGCTTCCCAATCAGCATCCCATACAGGAGCACACCAAATGCCCACCAATCCACAGAAAAAGAATACCTCTCACCCAGAATGATCTACACACACACACACACACACATTCGCATTCAGGGCATACTGAATTACATTGACATTGCTACAGGTGAGAACATTCAATGTCAAATTCATTTGATGCCATCTCATACCTCAGGGGCCATGTAGAATGGTGTCCCACAGAATGTTTTGGCAAGATTGTCCCCAAAAACATTCTCTTTGCACAAGCCAAAATCCGCTATCTTAATGTGACCTTCTCCATCAAGCATCACATTGTCCAACTTGAGATCCCTAATGCAGGTGAGAAATACAAAAATGTGGCAAAAATGTGGTTAAGTAGACAAGAACAGTAAAGGTGAAAGTACAGAATGTCCATATAGATTTGTTTGAGTGTGTAACCTGTGGATGATGCCCTTTCCATGAAGGAACTGCAGTCCACACACAATTTCGGCTGCGTAGAATCTGGAAGGAAGAAACAAACCAGGAGCTATCAGACCGGACTATAATTACACACACCTACATTTATATTTATATAAGACATACAAAAAAACATAATTGTGTATGTGTGTGTGCGTGTGTGTGTGCGTGTTGCCTCACGTGGCTGTGTAGAGGTCAAAGCATCCTGTCTTCTGCATGCGGAACATCAGGTCACCTCCGTTGAGGTACTCCATGACAAAGAACAAGTGCTCCTAACATGCAGACAATGCCATAAACACTTTGGTATGAGTACAAGCAGAATTACTGACTCAACAATCATCTAAATACCACAGTGATTCCATGAAGTATAAGATACAGTAAACAGTTGTGACAATGCCTGGTGTGGTTAATTACTAGAGTCCTGCTGGACATCCCATTACTGTTGACTGAGAGGTGGAGGAACTGTATAATATAACCTTTCATTTGTTCTTTACTACCTTGGTCTGAAAGGTGGCGTAAAGGTGCGTCAGGTAGGGACAGTCCCAGGCCAGAGTTAGCACCCTCTTCTCCACCATGGTGGACTCTACATTATCATTCATCGCGTCTTTCCTCAAGGCTTTCACAGCAAACAAATCCTCACTCCCCTTTAGTTCAGCCAGAAGAACCTGAGCAGGGACCAAGGGAGAGAAACAGACAAACAGACCAGAGTGAGAGAAAAAAAAACACACATACACACACATCCATGAAATATGAAGGTTTGATGGAATAGTGTTTGTTTGGTATATTCTTGTGGAGATTTAACAATAGAAGGGCAAAAGGACAGACATGTAAAAATGATAAGTGAATAGTCAGGAGAAGTGAAGAGAGACACAGAGTCAGTGTGTGTGTGGAGGACGCGGGAGCCGCGTGAAGGGGAAGACTCTACCTTGCCATAGCTTCCCTTGCCCAGTACACTGTGGAAGGTGAAGTTCTCCGCAGTGATGTGTGTCTGGTGGCTGATCCGGGACAGGGGGCGAGGACTCGAACCCTCACACAGAGGACCGCATGGAGACGCATCTACAGAGATGTACAGTACATTTTTACACATCCAGACTCACCTGGCTGACTTGGGTGAGTGCCACAGCCAGTAGGTTCTAGCTGATGCCACACAGATTAGCCACTTTAGTTTGGCACTTGTGATGAACATTCAATCAGAAACACAAAGACATACACATATTCTAACCCAACCCATGCACATAATCTCTCTCTCACCCTCACACTTCCATCCCCAAGAAGAAACATTTAAAGTGAAGCTTAAATCAAAATATAATAATAGTTGTAAGTTCAAGTGCATATTTTTTGTTTTCTAATAAATATTTTCCATCATTGGGTGAATTACAAAGCCAGCCCTGCTCTTCCCTACAGGGATGCATGTGACAACATATGCCCTGTGGCAGGAGACTCCAGAAGTAACACAAAGCGTAAGCTCAGAGGGGATAGAGCTTTTTCCATCGCTGCTCCTAGATTATGGAACAACCTACCACTGCATGTTAGACAAGCCCCTTCACTGCCCATTTTTAAAAGTCTTAAAACAAGTCTTAAAACCCACTTTAATTCATTGGCTTTAAACACAGCATGTGTTCTTAAGCCATTAAGCCATTCTTAAAGTGCTCTATAAATAAAGTTGAGTTGTTATATGAAAATAACTATTTAACATGTTGATATCAGCAAATTACAATATGTTATCAACTTGAGATTCACCTAGAAATGGGTTGTAGGAGTACTCAGTCTCATCCAGGAGAACCTGGAGCAGCTCCTTCCAGGCATCATCCAGAGCACTTGTGTTCAAAGAGACCTCAGTCTCGTCCAGGAGAACCTGGAGCAGCTCCTTCCAGGCATCATCCAGAGCACTTGTGTTCAAAGAGACCTCAGTCTCGTCCAGGAGAACCTGGAGCAGCTCCTTCCAGGCATCATCCAGAGCACTTGTGTTCAAAGAGACCTCAGTCTCGTCCAGGAGAACCTGGAGCAGCTCCTCCCAGGCCTCATCCAGAACACTGTTGTTCAAAGATGCTACTGCAAAAATGATTTTTTCAAGAAGCCATAAATAAATATTACATGAAAGTAACAGGTGAATGTTTTTCATCTGAATTGTGTTAATGTGCGCTTGTCTGATATGAATAGCTACTGAACACGTTGATGTCAGCAAATTATGAAATATGTTATCAAATTGATATTCTGTATGAATGTGTCTTAGTCACCTAGATATAGGTTGTAGGAGTCCTCAGTCTCGTCGAGGAGAACGTGGAGCAGCTCCTTCCAGGCATCGTCCAGAGCACTTGTATTCAAAGAGACCTCAATCTCATCAAGGACATCGTTGATGTGCTCCTCCCATGCCTCATCCAGAACACTGGAGGAGTCCTCAGTCTCGTCGAGTGAAACTGGAGAACAGAACATTGTTATTCAAAGGTGCTACTGCAAAAATGATTTTTTCATTTCATTTTTTTTTGTCCTAATTACATATTACAATGTAATAACAGGTCAATGTTTTTTAGCTGAACTGTGTTAATATAAGCATTAGATAAGCAGTAGATATATGCGACATATAGTCCGGTGCGGCTTATACAACATTTTCCATTTAAAAAAACTTGGTAGGTGCGGTTTATATTGAGGTGCGCTCTATAGTCCAGAAAATACGGTATACACAACCCATAAAAAATCCCTTCAAAGACATTTTCTAATCAATAAATATACAAAGCCAAGCAGAAAGACACAAATGTAATTGAATCATTATTATTTGATTTATATTGAGACTATCACTATTTGTGGACCTGGGTTTGTAAAAATAAAAATGAACCTGTCAAATTATCAGATTCTTTTTCTATTTTTCACTTATTGGTTTTACCAATAAACACCAAATTCAGCTGTGTTAAAAGAACAAAATAAGCCCCAAAATATGCCCCAAAATAAGTTGTCACCATTGTACTCATTTACTTACTCAGGCAATGGGTGCTGTCGGTCTCCTGTTTTTGTTTTGTTTTGTTTTTTCTTTTTTTCTTTTGAATTCTTTCTTTCTTTTGAACTCTTCTGCATTCCTCCTCTATGTCTGTGTCATCCGAATCTTCTTGGGCGCCTCCACAGCACCAGGACCAGAGGCAACACCTTTTGATATCCTTCCACGACATCATCTTTGCACAGACTGATATGGAATTATACTGTACATGCAATTATATATATACCCTCATTTGTTGTGCCGTCGTTATGACGACAGAGCAGGTATTATGACGTCATGTGGAATTATGGGATTATTATATTTATAAAGCCCTATATTGTTATTCCTTTTCTCCAAATTTCTGCAATTAATGCGGCCCGAACCGCTTAACGTACAGACTCCGTTCGAACTGCGTTTCGAAGGTCTCGGCTCTGTGTGGTGTGCTATCCGTTTTTGGAGTCGATTAGAGTTATAGATTTTAATAGAATTGAGTTTAAAATGAAAAATGGCCCTATTTTAAAATGAATGGTGGAATGTTCAGAATTTCAAATCATCACTGCCAGTTAGAGTGTGAGCTGGCATAAAAAATGATCAAAACGTTCTTGGATAAACTGCTGTAAAATCCTTACACCTTGACCTAGAAGCTCCATTTAAATTTTAAATGGGAGAGAAACTTGTCCTTTCTGGCACGCCGAGATATCTAATCATTTGATGAATTAGTTTTAGAGTTATGAGCATTTGTTTGGCACTAGACACAGAAAACTGCCCCATTGGCCCCCATATAAATATATCAGAATCAGAATCAGCTTTGTTGAGATTTTTGTGTGTTTTTAACTTGTCATAAATCAGTCATTTTTGGGTCAAACCACACCAAGGTATATCAAAATCATCAGCAAGGGTTCCTCTCTCACACAATCTCTTCGGTGAAGCGATAGGTTAAATGGGTCCCGAACTACGACCGTTTGATCGGAGGGTGCAAATCACATAAAACAAGGCTTCTCCACTCAGAGTGGCAGAGACAGAGTGTCAGTTATTTTTGAATGTCTCTCCCCCTCCCCCACACACGCACGCGCACACACATGCATCTCTCATACCCACTACACACAGTCACACACATATACACCACACAGACACACACACATACATACATGCAGATGGGGCAGATGGAGCAGAGGGGCAGATGGAACAGAGGGGCAGATGGGGCAAAGGGGCAGATGAGGGTGAGGGGCAAATGGGGCAGATAGAGCAGATGGGGGAGATGGGCAGATGGTGCAAAGGGGGCAGATGGAGCAGAGGGGTAGATGGAGCAGAGGGGCAGATGGGGCAGATGGAGAAGAGGGGCAGATGGAGCAGAGGGGCAAAGGGGCAGATGAGGGTGAGGGGCAAATGGGGCAGATAGAGCAGATGGGGGAGATGGGGCAAAGGGGCAGATGGAGCAGAGGGGCAGATGGGGCAAAGGGGGCAGATGGAGCAGAGGGGCAGATGGGGCAAAAGGGCAGATAAAGCAGAGGGGCAGATGAGGGAGAGGGGCAAATGGGGCAGACAGAGCAGAGGGGCAGATGGGGCAGATAGAGCAGAGGGGCAGATGAGGGAGAGGGGCAAATGGGGCAGATGGAGCAGAGGGGCTGATGGGGCAGATGGAGTAGAGGGGGCCGATGGAGCAGAGGGTCAAATGGGGCAAATGGAACAGAGGGGCAGATGAGGGAGAGGGGCAAATGGGGCAGATAGAGCAGAGGGGCAGATGGAGCAGAGGGGGTGATGGAGCAGAGGGGCAGATGGAGCAGAGGGGGCACACCTTTTCAAGCCCTATAGTATTTCCTTCAGGAAATGCAAGTCTAGTTTTAAATTACAAAGACATCATCTCGGATATTAAGACTGCAAAATGTAATTGATTTTAAAAATAAAAAGCACATATACCACTGCACTGCTGACAGTGATCCACCACTCATATAATATCTGCTCAGGGGTGGCCTGGGCCAGAGATGAGTGGAGTGAAGACAATCAATCTATGCAGAGAAATTGAATGATCTTTAGTTGTTGAACTACAAAGCTGGCCTGAAAAGAATTGTGCCAACTAAAGTGGCTAATAATTATACCTACTCACCATAACGGAAGTCCTGTTTTGCATAAACAAACTTTAGTATGCATCATTACAGTAACATACGAATGAATATAAAATACCACAGTACAGGTTGAGTTATTCAACCATGCACATTAGCAGTATGAGTATAAATAAATAGTGATCTCTGCAGATATAACTCTGATCATTATGATCCTCTGCTCTGTAAATGTTCCCTGCTCTAACACACCTATGTTAGCCCCAAGAAGGACTGGCTTCTTAGGTGGTTAGCTGAATCTGGTGTGTTAGGAGCAGAGAAAACACTAAAATGTTTAGATCATAGGCTTTCAGTACCAGGGTTGAGAAGCACTTACATTAGATACAGTCATGCCTGAAAGTATTCATACCCCTGGCAAATTATTATTTGATTATTGAGAAGGGTATGAATAATTTTGGACATGCCACTTTTTGTTCAAATGTGAATAAAAGCGGAGAAATATTTTTTCCCACAATGATGCCTCTTGTACATCATCGTATTATCTCCTGGGAGATGCCTCGCTGTTTTTTTCACAGGAGCACATTTTACAAAGCAGTGTGTGGAGATCTGGCAGACCTCTCTGTCCTCCGTGTGTCTGAGGTTTACAGAGATTTTCCTCCTCAAACTGCACCATTGATAACTACGATGGGCATCTCCCAAGACCATCCACTGGTTGAGGGTGCATTTGGAATGGTGCAAGCTGGTAGTCATCTGTCTTACCAGCAGCTAGTGGCTAAAGATTACATCACCCTGCCATGATGCACCTCTGCCTCCAGCTGTTCCTTCTGTTGTTTACAGACTGGCATCTTCAGACTGCATGTTTGTTTGCAGTGAAAAAGAACAGCTCCACCTCAAGTCTCTTACCATGACCTGGGAAATGGCGCACAAAGTTGAGTGCGCAACCAGAAAGCAAAGTGAATGTGGAGAATGGCATCAGCTTAGAAAGCCACGTTTAACTTCCTCACGTTTCCGGGAAATTTGTTCCATTAGAGGACAAAGTTCATGGGGGCAACTGGATGACAGGATCCTGAAAGGATCTTATCAAACCTCTGCTATGAGAAGAGGAATTGCTATGGAGCCAGCTGCTCTTCAAGCCAGACCAGAAATGTCAACGTCTACCCTTGTGGATTTGTGGTGCACCCAGATGCACCTTGGATGGGCTCCTCTCCTGATGGTCTTGTGTATGACCACTGAAAACCCACAGTACGTCCTTGTTGAGGTGAAGTGCCCTAATGTTAAAAGTTATGTTGACTGCTCTTACCTAGAAACAAAGCAGGGCACACTGCAGCTGAAGCGTCATCATAACTACTACTGACAGATCCAGGGGCAGATGCTCATCACAGGAATGGACTGGTGTGACTTTGTTGTTTTTGCTGAGGAGGACATGTTGGTGCAGCGCATATTGAGAGATGCAGAGGTAATTAACACCATTAAACAAAAGGTGGACCCTTTCTTTTTTTGACATATACATGCCCAGATGTCTATAAACTCAGTTTGTATATATTGTTGTATTTGTTTAAAATGTTCTTATAACCCTGATAAGGATCTGTAGAATAGAAAAACATGAATGTCATTGGCACAGTTCTCATATTAAAAAAAACAACTCAATAGACAAATCACAAGGACTTTGTTTCAAAATAAAATTATTTATTTTCCTTCACTTTGTCATTGTTTTACATTTCCTCAAGCTTAAGTACAAACAAGTGAAACATTTATATTAAATATTAAACATTAAAAGTGAAGCCCATTAGATGTGAAGTAACTATTTACAAAAAGTAAGTGGTCATAGTTCAAACTGCAGGAAGTGTACATGAAAAGTAAACACATGGACAACATGCGTATGCACCCTTAAATATTTATTACAGGTTTCCAACATTGGTCCTGGAGTACCATTGCCCTGCTGTTTTTCCTTATTTAGTAAACCTACTTCAAATCATGAAAGCCTTAATTGCAGCAGGGAAACATCAGGGAAAATTCAGTAACATTTCTAAAATAATAACAAAAAGCCCTGTACATTAATGTAAAAAGTATCCTTGGGAAAGAGCAAATGTTATCCATTCTGTACTCATACAGCTCTTTCCACCATCCGAGGCCCATTTCTTGACAAAAGGACCATTCTGGTAGTTGGAGAGAAGACATGCCACAGTAAAAATTTGATTGATACTTCCTGTGATGGAGAGTGGTATTACAGTGTCAAATAGTTTGTTTTCTTTAATTCGTCTAATCATCCTCTCCACATGTACCCTTAGACGTGCAATATGCTGGGTCTCTCTCACATCATCTTCCAGCATCTGTGTTCTCGTGTGCAGGAAAGCAGGCCTGTGTACTTTACAAGGAACCAGGTCATCAACAAGGAATCCCTTGTCTACCATAATGGCCATGTCAGGTGTCAGTAGAGATGTGATACCTGACTGCCTGAAGATTTCCTTGTCACTGATAGACCCCTGGTAAAGTGCTGATACAAATGTCACAGTTCCATGTGGTGCCATCCCCAACATACCTTTGAAAGTGCAGTGGGACTTGTATGTTGAAAATACTTCACTGAATTTGGAGGAGGTGACACGAGACTGTCTCAATTTATGCCACTCAACACAGGAACTTTTCAATTTTGTGTGCTGTTTCTAATGATGTTTCCAGGGACATCATGTGGAGCTGCTGATGTTCTGTGCAGACAAAGGAACAGGTAGAGGGTCCCAGCCTATATTCACAAAGTGGCAGTTGGTGGGGAGAAGGTGCATCTGTGTGTGGACAAGTTTTTGGCACTCTCTTCATTGGCATATGATAAGATAACACACTTCCCTCTTGCACTTTTCCAAATGCAGAGTCAACCAGAAGTACATTACTTGATATACCCATAGTTGTAATCATTGGAGCCACATCACTAGAAAGGCCACAGTAGACTTCATCCACCCCGAGTGCAGAAACTTCAGGCAGAAGTGAACTCACTCCCTTGTACAAGCTGCTCCTATGAATAAGACAAAGCACAAAAAAAAACATTTTTATTGTTTGCACAAAGTCTGATAAAGTATATGCTCAAATGCAAGACCATGACTAGAGAAAGACTGTCATGTTTAAGTAGCACTGGAAAAATGTGCCTGAAGCTATCTGATTTAGGCTTTCTTGCTTGATCAATTAACAGTATAAATGAATATAACATAGCACTGATAATTATACTAAAAATATAAATACATAAATCAACAACAATTAAAAAATAGAAATAGTATTAATACAAATATCAATAAAACATTTTTTTTATAAAAACCTGATGCCTTCTGCTATCCTTCTTTCCCTAGGGCTGGCTGAAAGAATGGTCATCTCACTCACAAGACCAGGTTTAACACCCTGGATGTACACAAAATAATTTTCAATAAACAAACCACATGGCTGCACAAAGCTGTACCTGCAACACAAGTACACTGGCAGCTTTGTAGCCGCACTGGATGAGAATCACTAAGCAAAATCTGTGAAAATACACAAATCTGTTATAATACATACTGGGTTGCAAGTGCAGTTGAACATGAAAACATTAATTTCTAAATATGAACTTTTTTTATACAAGAGAATACATGAGTAAAGTGAGAAGGTCTGTGTTCTGAAAAACATATGGACCATATTACTACAGTTCATTGGCATATGTTAAAAGTTTAAATTGAAGCCAAAACATTGTTAATCTCACTTTACTCATTGAAAATTCACACAGAACGTGTGAAAGTGACAACACAGAAGTCAATCTAGTTTCTGTGAATCTGTGTAAGTTACTGTGTACAGATTTCACACTAATATTACCAGGGCCTGAAATTCATTTTTCAAAATGAGTGGGAATTCCCCCCTTAAATGTGTCACATAAGGGGGATTTCTACATTTTGGGGGGGGGGGGGGGGATACTTCTGGTGAACCTAAATACAGGTCTTGCTGTGCTTATATACATACATATATATGTATATAATATATATACATTGTAACTTGTCTCTTGGTTCTTCTCTACCCTGATCTGTCCTCTTCTTGGTCTTTCTTTTCTAAAAAAAAAAACAAAAAAAAAAAAACATTCCAACTGCTCTCTTGGAGGGCCAAGCTGAAATTAGCATACATTGGTTAGGCTTGTTATAACTTAATTTTACGTCTGTTTTGTGTGCTGAAATGTGTCATCACATCACAATCAGCTGACTGGGCATCAGGCAGAATTTTATGCATTGCAGTAATCCAGGGTTGCCAACTCTCACGCAATGAGCGTGAGACACACGCATTTGACCGTCTTCACACGCACAAACGCCATACATCCGATTTCTCACGCTGAAAAAATCTATTTTATTTACCTCTGATCTACATCTACGATTCAATGAGTTATTAGTTCGCTTATATCGCTCTGATATAATACTTAAATGTGTCCATTTTACACCCCCCCAACAATTTACACACGCACACCCCGCCCCCGGCCAATATTTTACACACACGCCGCCACTCCCCTCCCTCCCTCCCTCCTAAAATCAAATCTCACTCAGTGATAAAGTTGGCAACCCTAGTAATCTGTTTTTCTGCCCTTCTCCTCCGTTATTGACCACCTCTTTCAGATCAGCCTCGCGCTTTCTTTTCAGTGCTGCTGTATGAGAGACACTAGCCGAGTGGCGACTTAAAGTCGATGTTTTGTAGCATCGGCTGGTAAAAGGCACAGCACCGTACATTTTACAAATCGAGCAGCTCATTTCACCGCTATTAAGTACGAGCCAAGGATATATTCTTGACCAGTTGGACTGAAACATATCTTTGGACTGCTGCTTTAGTTTACTACCGTCACCTGTGTGTGAATCCTGAGGATTAGTTTGGTCAACGTCGCCGCCGCTGCGGTGCTAGGAAGAGTGAGAGCGCCGAGTGCAGCGTCCAGTACGGACGTCGGTCTGTCCGACTATCTGTCCGTCTCACAATACAAACAGAGCTATTGTTTTGCTGAACGTTTTCGCTGTAATTGTGTGCGGGAGTTTCCCGCATTATTATGGATAAAATTGCGGGAATCGAAGAAATAGTGCGCAATTCCCGCAATCCCGCACTGAAATTCAGGCCCTGTATTACTGATGGAACGTAGTACCAATCATGTACTTAACAGTAGCCTTTAACAGTATTAGATTTAAAGCTTTGATGTAATTCACAGAAACCTGATTTGACTAACAGGAACCTGTCTAATGAACCAGCCTGCACTGAACCTGCAGGATAACTTTCCCTTATGCTCAAACTGTGAGGCTTTTTACTTCTCCTCATTGATCTATAGCACTCTGCCCTAATGGTGACCTCTCCTGTCCTTGAGTCCTTGTTTGAAACTCAGACCGACAAAGATTAGGAACATTTTCATACATTAGCAGTATCACCACACTAGCATTGGGTAGTAAACAGTTTAGGATCTTACCTTCATAATTGTGGACGTAGCTTGAAATGTAGAGTTTGAAGCCCTTCTCTTTCATGGTTGATGAGGTCTGACACGATGTGTGAATAATACGCGTAACGTCGTTGACCGTGATCCTGGGCAGATCCTGAAGCGAGCGAGTAAAACGCCATAGCTACACTGTTTACTAGCAAGACCGGAAGTGATGAAGCTGACTAACACGGAATGCGGAAGAGCGCGTGCATATAGCCTATTGCACAACAACGTTTTACGGTCATCAAAACATTTATATATTCACTTCTGCGTGACAAATTTTTCAGCAGAAAACGCTGTGCTTCGAGTTAGAATTTGCGCATGCGCACAGGCTCATATATATGAGCTCATAGGCTCATATATTCGGCGGATATTCGCGTTTAGCCGCGAAAAAAGGAAATTAAAAAACATTAAAGGAGGAAAAAAAGACAGTTTGAGCGCGTGTTTATGAAAATTGCATAAATGTTATGTTAAAACGTGCAGCTTTATATATTTAACCCCGCGTTTTTGCCCGCTCGAGTTTTGACATTGATGTGACGTCATGCTAGTTAGCTAGCTAGCGGTTAGCTATCGTAGGCTGGTTAGCTAGCAGTTAGCTATCGTAGGTTAGCTAGCGGTTAGCTATCGTAGGTTAGCTAGCGGTTAGCTATCGTAGGCTGGTTAGCTAGCGGTTAGCTATTGTAGGTTAGTTAGTGGTTAGCTATCCTAGGCTAATTACCTAGCAGTTAGCTATCGTAGGTTAGCTAGTGGTTAGCTATCGTAGGCTGGTTAGCTAGCAGTTAGCTATCGTAGGTTAGCTAGCGGTTAGCTATCGTAGGCTGGTTAGCTAGCGGTTAGCTATCGTAGGTTAGCTAGCGGTTAGCTATCGTAGGCTGGTTAGCTAGCGGTTAGCTATCGTAGGTTAGTTAGTGGTTAGCTATCCTAGGCTAATTACCTAGCAGTTAGCTATCGTAGGTTAGCTAGTGGTTAGCTATCGTAGGCTGGTTAGCTAGTGGTTAGCTATCGTAGGCTGGTTAGCTAGCGGTTAGCTATCCTAGGCTAATTAGCTAGCAGTTAGCTAAGGTAGGTTAGCTAGCGGAATAACATTTTTTTCTGTGCTTTTCTGGCCATTTGGCTGAAGTTGAGATTTAGTTCATTACCCCTTGCACCTGTAAAATTTAGGTTTTCTCTGTTGTGTGTAGGTTCTGAGACATGCCGATATGTTGCTGAAGGTGAAGTCCCAAGGTACCAAGAAGTACATCCGATTACTCTTATATTATGTACTTATCGTACAATACATAGACATATCCTCAATAATATTTGATAACCGTGACATTGTATATTGTGTTTACTTGTATGTTTGTTCACATAGCCTATATAACTGAACAGTATTTTTGACAGTGGCGCAAAGACGAATGCTTCAATAACTGACTACATACACAGTATGGACTGAAGTAGGTGAAGAAAAATATATATATTACCCAAACTATGATTAATTAAAATTTAGTTTGTTATGCTATTGTATTACCATCATCACTGGCATTTAATTCTCTAAGTCACATTATCACATTAATAATGGCACTGCCAGCATTAGTCACCAGAAGCCAGGGAGCTTCTAGGGGTGTGGTGAGCCATGATATTGGGAGATGAAATTTTAACTTTAGCGAGATGAAATTTTAACTTTAATATATTAATTTCAAAATTGAAATACATGATTGAAAATATTTTATTTGACTAAAACTCACAAAATGCAAAACAGCCGGTGAATTTTGTAACTAATCATCTTGCAATAGATGTCAATAAATGTTTACTCTGATTATGAATTATGTATGGTTCCAATTAACCATATGCAGTAAATACAGAACATTATGCATGTACTGCAGCCGGCTTTACAATAAAATGAACAACTTCTCTCTTTAGACCTTTCCCTAATCTGAATTCTCTTTTTTTCCATTGGAACTTTGGCTTTATATTTAAACTTAAAAATGCATAGGATGTGCCATTTTGCGACTGGAGCTTTGTGTTCAAGGTGCCTGGATTTGACTGTATACTAATGTTTAGTTTTGAACCTGGTACAGGCTTGTCATCCTGTGTCTTGTTGCTCTTCCTATAGTCAAAAACAAGTTTGGGATTCCCAGTGTATCTGAACTACATTTTTGATGAAAGTGACTCGGCAGTGGAGGAAGACATCCTTCTTGAACTGATGGAGGCCAATCCTGACTTATGCCTGACAGTACGTGACGGTGAGTCTGATGAAGGTAGGTTTTGTTAGAAATTGCATTGTAGTCAGTGTAATCATGCTACCAGCATAAGTTTGCAAATGTACGTTTGGTTATAAGCATCCCATTCTTGCTATACAAGGCCACAGCTTGCAATGTCAAAGTTGTGTATATTTTTCTGAAAAAATTTAAACAGTTTAGATTATTTTTCTTTCACTCCATGACCCAAAAGTGCATATTTAGTGTACTGTATTTTAACTGTAAATTAGTGTTCATAAAATAATGACCAGTATTATTTTGTCATTTTTAAAAAATCACTTAGGTGTAGAGTGAACATGTGAAATCCTCTCGTTGCAATTTAAGGTGTGTTGGTGTCACTAAATATTAGGTGGATTATTTCAATTTTTTACTTTTATTATGCAATTATATAAACCATAGTGTGACAGATTGATAAATATATATACCACCACACCTTTTTGGATACATTTTGTCTTTCTTTTTTTATATAAGTATCTAAAACAAAAAATCTCCTTTAGATCAATCAGCATTTTCCCTCACGGATGCCCTGTCACCTTCAAGTGACAATGACCTCTTTACTCGACACTCCAGAGACAGACCTGTTCATAACTTCAGAGATGGGAACCCACCTACCACAGTGTCTTCTGAGGCTGCAAAAGAGGTACTTGAGTAATTGATTTATACAATTTGGACTCAACACCATCAGTAAATTTTGAAATTCAAAATGTGAAATTTAGAATTGTGTGGATGTGTGTGGGACTGAACTGGAAGAAGGACAACCATTTTCTAACTGGCCAGCCATAAACGGTAAATGGTACAGTAAATTGTATTCGATTACTTGATACTGGCAAGAGTACACAAACCAGTCACAGCACATGGAATTTGTCACAAAGTCGCTCATTACAACAAATCCCATGAAAGTAATTTTTGATTCTGAATTGTATAGTGAAAACATTTCTCACGTGTGGATTTAATAGATGGTAGAAAATGCCTTGGTTATGAAACCTGGTGGTCAGGATGTCCTTGAAGTGTACAAGTCAGAGAAATCACTGAATCATAGAGGCAGCTTGTCAACATATTGGCTAGCCATATGACTGAAATGCATGGGTAAGTGCGTCTTAAACTGTTTTAACCGTTAAACTGTTTTTTTTTTACTGAATGAATGGCATTGAATTAGTGCCCTGTAGTAGGACATGTTTATTTTTTTTTATATTGCTTTTGCTTTAAAGGAGGATTCCGTCCCGTAAACAGAAGGAGAAGTATGCCCTGGGGATCATTACACTTTTTCCTTCACTGAAGGATCCTTTTTCTCCAAAGGGCTATGTAAGTTTAAAGTACTTACTTTCAGAAATTATACCAAATTTACATAGAGACAGAACTCTCATTAGGGGAAACATTGTGCTCAGTTTGAATAGAAATGAATGGAAAATTGACTTGTAATGTAACAATAGCTCATTGAGACACCAGGCAGGCTAAGCTAGTTAACATAGCAAGCTTTGTAAAGTTTGTCAGATTTTAATCTGTGATAAAAGATCAATGAATGATGGATTTATGTCATTTTTTAAAATAAAAGGAGCATTTCTATGATGGCAAAAAGGGCACAGGATATTTAGCATGGCGCCTGAAGACGATGTCCAGGAATAAATCTCAACAACCAGTTAAGGCAACCACAGTGTCACAAGCACAAGGACCAAATCACAGAAGATCAGTAGCATCAGTGCCTGAGCAGCTTGATGGAGATGCCCGCCAGGATGCTCTATCATTTCTTGTTCATTGTCATGATGAACCAAAAGTGTTGGAGAAGATGAAGATGACCTTTGAACATCGCCAGAACCTAGTGCATGACTCACAGAGAATGACAGATGTCCTAACGTTTTTTTAGATGTCAACGGACTAGTGAGTTGTGAATTGGTTTTTAAAATCCAGTCTTTCATTTGGTTTGGCTGTTTACAGTGCATTGACCACTGATACATTTGTATGTGTATTTGATCAACAGCTGAATCAAGATGTTGTGCTGCTGTTTGGTGAGGAAACATCCTCCAGGTTGCCTGAGAAGTGGGACACGACCTTCAAGCCGAAGGTTATCAAAGAGTCCAAACACCTGACTGAGTCAACCGAGCTGCACCGACTTCTAAACGCTGCTGAGAAACATGCAGAGGATGATGACACCAGTAAGTAAGATAGTCTTGGTATCTAGTCAGTTGGCTAGTGTTATTTCTTTTGCGTATTCCAAATATATATTAATGATGGCGAGTTATTGTTTGTGTCTCCCAACCCCCACCCACTGCTTATTAGACTGGGACAGTGACATGGCTTCTTTGCTGCTGCTTCTCCATCTCTTGCCACCAGGTCCAGCCCTTCCATTAGGTCAGGAGTGGCCAACCTGCGGCTCAGGAGCCCGATGCGGCTCTTTGCCTGGTTTCATGCGGCTCCCCAGCCGATCCACACTCTCACCTGCACTAACGGTGTGTGCCGTGGCCCGGTTACCTCATCAACTCTGAGAGCGACAGACTGCTACATCATCGTGGTGCGCGGTTTGTTTACAAGCCTAGCGAGTCGCTAATACTTTTTAAACTGGCGTAGTGGAAAACATGCATTTGACTTCACAGGCTCACACGAGTTACTAATTCGATCGATCGCGATATAATACTTATTTAATACTTTTTGTCCATTACACCACCCCCCCCCCCCCCCCCCCCGTCAACAATCTACACTCGGCAACCCCCCCCGTCAATAATTTACATGCCCATGTATGATGTGGCTCTTTGCCGTAACACAGTAAAAAAAGTGGCTCTTGGTCTCTGACGGGTTGGCCACCCCTGCATTAGGTGATATAGGCAAATGCTAGGGGCACCGGCTGTCCAGAGGGGCGCTCGCGTGAATGCGTTATTTATTTATTTATTTACAAATGAACAATTCATAAATATGAAAACAAGCAAAGTCCACATAATCACAACTTCATTGTTTAATAATAATAATAGTCAAATTAATAATTATAATAGCACACGATAGCCATCACACGCGCAGCCCCCTCCCCTCGCCTGCTCTGCGCACCTTGTTACTGTTTCTCTGTGGGGAAAAAACAACGCCACAGAGTGAGTGACATCTGTCCGGAAAGATGCCAAAAAGACCGAAGTTCTCTGGTGCCCAGGGGAGAAAAATTAGAAAAGAGGAGGAAGAAGCCAAAGGTAATATAATATGGTGAATTACACTATACTGTATGTTGTACTTGAAGGGTGCTTTGTTTTAATATGAGAATGCATGTTGATGTGTTTCCATCTTTGGCGGAGAATTTTTATAAGCAGATCTTACACACTGACTCATATAGGTTTGCTGGCTCTCCCTTTTAATGCTGCCAATCTGTAGCAGTGGTGTTTTTCTTTGAAACCAGTTCGCTTGAACTGTTGAACTGAGTTTCTTCTCATCGTAGAAGAGAATCAGCTGACATCATTATAGCCGAGCGGAACTTCAGCAGAGCAACGGCTCTGCGTTTCTAACGGCAACAAAGTAGCAGCGACCGGACAGATGTTAGTAAGCGCTAACACAACAAAACAACAAAAACTTACTTCCCTACCTACCAAACCATTGAGACTGTGTCTGTTAACCGTGGCAGATATAGGAATAACAGGGCGATATGTTTTAAAAATCTAATTAAAATTAAATAATCAACATGAAGTGAGCAGCAATATTAGGCTAAGGCTAGGACTTCTAAACATTAGATCACTTGCATCAAAAGCTGTGATAGTAAACGAAATAATCTCAGATAACAGACTAAATGCACTCTGTTTAACAGAAACATGGGCTAGAGTAGACGAATATGTAAGTTTTAATGAAGCAGCTCCTCCTGGATACATTTATGTTCATCAGCCCCGTATCACAGGGCGTGGAGGTGGAGTAGCCACAATATATGACACAGATATAGGTTTTACTGTAATTAATTATATAATATGTGGAGTAATCTTCCTGCCTTTATTCGGGACTCAGACACAGTCTCAATGTTTAAAACTCGAAGACTTGTCTGTTTAGTTTGGCCTTTGAATAATATGTTACATATTTACCACATCACATATCTTTCTTCTTTCTTCTCCGAGGTTCACCTGGGGAGTAACACTGCAGTCGGAGCCTACATTACAAGTGTCATCGCTCCGACACGGAATGAAAACCTGGCGTTCATCACAAGACATTTACATTGACAATATCAACACCCAGAACGTTCATTGTACACTGTAAAAAAAAAGTTCAGCAAACTAAAAAAAATTTGTCAACTTATTACAAGTGATTTTTTGAGTAAATTGAACTTTTCACTCAAAAGTCTGCCCAACTCAAAATATAAAATTATGAGTTCACTTAACTTAAAATATTTTGTCCATATAATTAATTACAGGACAAAGCAGCATTAAAATGTACATAAAAGCAGCATCTATTAACATTTACGGCATTTAGCAGACGCTCTTATACAGAGCGACTTACAAAAGCGCTTTGCATCCGATCACAGAATTCATCCTAGGTAATAGTACGGATAGGACAGAATTCAAGATACAATTGAGTCAGACTACTACTAACTACAGGAGTCAGTGTCATTACCAAGTGTTTTTCCAAGTTAGACGTTTGCCAAGAAGCACAAATAACCATAGACAGACATACAATATTAAAAATATCAATGACTGCTTAAATATTTACATATTACAGTGTCACGGAAACGTTCATATTGAAATACACAGCAGGACACTAAAGCCTAAAGTGAAGAACATTCACTCAGAATTCATTATATGTGTTAATTTAAGCGGCGCGGGAGGCCTCTTTTCCACTGCCGGTAGTTGCTAGCTAGCCTGCTAGCTAAAGTCGCAAATGTGAGGACCCGTTAGACCGTCTACGGTTTATTTCTCTATTTGCTTTGTTGCTACATCAGAATTAGGACGTTTACAACATCTCGAAAGGATTGTTTGACAATAATGTCCTTTACTTATATACTACCAGGCTAATGTAAGAACGTCTGCATACATTTAGAACAATGCTAACACTGCTACACCTTAACTGCATTGGCCTTTAGTGAAAACGAGACCATTAACACACATTAAAACTTTGTTGAAAGTGACTTATTTGAAAATAACATTTTCTATACCTGTTTATACAAGACAGCTGGGCATATAGTCATATATAAGTGTTATTTGGCTTATTATATTGAAACATTTGATTTTAACCTCAAGAATTACTTTGACCCTTTAAGTATACATTCTTGACAAATGTGAAAATAAAGTAAATTTATCTGCAACATGACCTACTACTGAAAACGTACTCCATTCCTCGTGCGGTTGCGGTAGCTAAAGGACTTGCAAACGTGCATAAGCTCCTGCACAGCCGGGAAACCCCGTAGTAAACGCTACTAACTTGAAGTGCGCATGTGATCATTAAACAAGTTAGTTCAGTGGACAAGAAATGTAAAATAGTAAGTTACATCAACAAAGGAAAATAAGTTAGGAATACGTTGGAGCTGAATTTGTTGAAATTACTTAAGATGATATGTGAACCTCACCAACTTTTTTTTTAGTTCAAATTACATTCTTACTTTAGTTTCGAGAACTAAACAAAAGTTGGATTTTTTACAGTGTAGTTACCTTATACTTAGCCTGATTGCGTGATTTATTTGTGACTTGTGTATTCATCTGTATTTGTTTTTTTTGTTTTTTTTTTGTAATTTGTGTGTTAACGGGCCACCCAATGGAGGATGGGTTCCCTTTTGAGTCTTGGTCCTCCCAAGGTTTCTTCCTATTCCCCACCATCTAGAGAGTTTTTCCTTGCCACTGTCGCCTTTGGCTTGCTCATTGCAGGGATTTGGACCCATAGTATTGTTAACTTTGTAAATCCTGTAAAGCGCTTTGTGACAACATGTGTTGTGAAAAGCGCTATACAAATATATTTGATTTGATTTGACTCTTTGTCATTATGGCTTTTTCCCCTCTGTACAACCGCCACTCCATAACCAATCATTGAGCTCCAACTGCAGACCCCGCCCACAGATCTTTTTAATGAATGCGCCAAATTTTTCAAAGTACAGATTTGGCACGTTGCGACACGTCACATGGTTAATATACTGCCACAATTTTACTATACTGTCATCATACTGCCCAATCGGGTGCTAATATTATCTTAATTCAGCAAGTTTTTAATATATATTAAATATATAAATAATATATATTAAAACACACCTATACTCCTCTGTTCCTTTCAGATGCACTGTAAAAATAAAAATAAAAAGACGTAAAAAAACAGTAACATGTCCGGCAGCAAAAGTTGCCAAACAGTTACCGTAAAATTACAGTAAAATACCACACGTAATTCAACAATGAATTACTGTAAAATTACAGATTTTCCCTGTATTTATTCTTTGTAATTTCACAGCCAAATTTGAGTAAAATTACAGATTTTTGTTGTAAGAAAACACAGCTAGAGTGTTAAAATAACAGCATAAGTAGGTTACTTCATGGTATTATTTAAACAATCTACAAATGAACTTGTCAAAGTACGGATCTTTTAAAGTAAAATAACAAAAATATATATTCAAATTAACTCAATTTACTGTCATTTAAATCTTATTAAAATGTGTCAACAGAGGTAATCTGTGAAGATTTGTTCATATCCTATAAACTTACAGTGGATAACTGTTAAATGTTGGTTGATCAACCCAAAAACTCTTACAATGTACTGTTTATCAATGAGATTTCAACATTAAAATAATTGGATTTTGCTTTTTAAATACACAAAATAATGTAAAATTATATATTTTTAACCCTATATAAAAGTCTGGTTAGTGTGTTCAAAGATCTATGCTTTCATTTCATGTGATAATATTCACAGACAACAACTATATACCATGATAAAAAACAATATGTTAAGATAAACCAAGTTTTGTAGTTTCAAAAGTTATGTGTTTAATTTAATATCCAATGGTCCAATAAATATGCTACTCTTTCCTATTAATTTACGGTGCTTGGTGCTATTAACATCTTAAGGTTCTGTTAAAACTACCAATATTACAATACATTTCTGTAAACATAAATATTTTTGTGGTTATTTTGGTCTTTAAATTCCAGCTTACATGAACATTTTACAGTTACCTTTTATTTCAGCAGATAAAAGAATGGTGTACTTACATAAATTAACAAACAACATTTAAAACAATGTAAAAACATTAACCAAAACAATAAAAGCAATAATAAAAGCTCAGCCATAACACATACTTTCAATCTCTTTATTTTGACAGTTGAACTTCAACAATCATGACAACTGAACTGACTCTAAAAAAATATAAAAAAAAAACACAAAAAGATGGTTACTATGCATTTTTACAATGTTCTCGAAGTTGAAAAGGTTTATATTAAATGGGGTTCTAAAATATAAACAATAATGTGAACTAACAGCACATCCTATATCATTCTCAGTTTATTGTGTTATATGGACTGTAGCAGCATGTGCCAATTAAAAGATTCAGATTAGGATTGCTTGGGAAAAATGTTTCTTTGTTTCATTTACACACCCAGTAGAAAATCAACAACTTGAAAAATTTAGCTACACTGAATATGCTTCTACAACGAGAACTTTTAAGTGGCTAATACAAAGCACAAGGGCCAATCACAGAATCTAATACTGCAATAATCATTACAGATCATAAAAGGGCTTACACACAGTTGTTTAAAACATTTTCAACAGTAACAGTAAGATGGTAAGGGTGCTGAAATTATTTTAAGAATTGCGCCTAGCTATATGAAACGATCACGTCAAATATCATAGAACAGGTATCACCAAATGGCGGACCGCGGTCCGGATCCGGACCCGAACGCTGTCCTGTGCGGACCCAATCACATTCCTGATTAACTGGATACGGACCCAAATGCCAAAAAAATTTTAACGGGAGACTATATTTTAAACCGGAGAATTTATTTTCAGACGAGTGTTACGTTCACCACCCATTTGAGTGTTATGTTCGCCCCCCCCCCCCCCGCTCAACAACTTTCGTTCGCCACCGCGGACCCGGACCTAAGGTCTGAGCTATCTGCCAAAAATGGACCGCGGAAAGATTTAATTGATTACCCCTGTCATAGAACATCACTTCATTATCACTGTGCACTTGTTGTGTTCAGTCCCAGTTCACTCACTGTTAGCTGTCACTACATAACAGGTCATCATTCATTTTATCCAAAAAGATGTCATATTAGGACACATCCAGAAGGAAGAAAATTCCATAACTCCAGGTTTTGAACATTATGGCAGTTTCAAATGACTTGAGACTGAATAAGGATGCAGGCAAACTCTCAGTCCTTTTTCTGCTAGATTTAAGCGCCGCTTTTGACACCGTTGATCATGAAATACTTCTTGATCGACTACAGAGCTGGGTAGGCCTTAGTGGCTTAGTCTTAGACTGGTTTAGATCGTACCTAACTGGGCGTGATTACTATGTAGCATTAGGTAACTCTTCCTCCACACGTCAAAAAATAACTTTGTGGCGTCCCCCAAGGATCAATTCTTGGGCCGTTACTATTCAACCTATATATGCTTCCGTTACCACACATCATTAATAAACATGGTATTAGTTATCATCAATATGCAGATGACACTCAACTTTATATTTCGCTAGAACCTAAAGCCCTAAAATCAATTTGCTCACTGTTTGACTGTTTGACATAGATGATATACAGACATGGATGTCTGACAATTTTCTGCAGTTAAATAAACAGAAGACAGAGGTTCTTGTTCTTGGCAGTGATTCACAAAGGAATGATGTCCAGACTTATTTAAATCAAATGAATCTGAATGCCAGACAATGTGTTAAGAACCTGGGCGTCACCTTTGATAATCAATCAATCAATCAAATTTTATTTATATAGCGCTTTTTACAACAGTTGTTGTCACAAAGCAGCTTTACAAGTGCCGAGTCCTAGCCCCCAGTGAGCAAGCCAAAGGCGACAGTGGCAAGGAAAAACTCCCTAGTTTTTTGCATGAGGAAGAAACCTTGAGAGGAACCAAGACTCAGGGGGGGAACCCATCCTCCTCTGGCCGACACCGGTCACCATGACAACAACAACAATTTAAACAGAAAGAAAAGGAAAAATATGTAATAATGTCCATCATGATGTATGCATCCGGTTAGGCAGGAGGTGGCTGGCTCAGGATGGATCGCTGGTCTCCTCATCTCATTAATCCTCAAGCAGGCGGGCAGCCATGTGGAGAAATGAAACAGGGAAAATTAGCTCTGTATGAGGACATATACAGGACAGGTAAAATTATAAACATTTCCGGAGTGTGGCAGCAACTCCGGCATTTAGTTAAATTATTACAGCCTAGCTAAAAAGGCAGAACCAGAAGGTAACATAGGCTTGGGGGTAATAATGGGTGTAATAATGAGCTCAGCTTCAAATCACACATCATGACTACATGCAAGACAGCTTACTTTCACCTTTGAAACATCGCTAACGTCCGAGATATGCTCTCTCCTGCTGACAGTGAAAAACTTGTCCATGCATTTATCACATCGAGGCTAGATTATTGTAATGCTGTTCTATCTGCTCTTCCAAAGAGCTCTATTTCGCACCTACAGCGAGTTCAGAATGCGGCTGCAAGGGTTCTGACCCGCAGGAGAAAGAGAGATCATATTACACCTGCACTCCACTCACTGCACTGGTTACCTGTCAGCTTTAGAATAGATTTTAAGGTTCTAGTCATGGTTTTTAAATGTCTTCATGGTCTTGCCCCTCTTTACCTCAGTGAAATGATGGTTAGATATGTTCCAGTCAGGTCTCTCAGGTCTTCAAACAGTAATCTACTGGTAATTCCTAAAAGCTGATTAAAGATTGGCGAGGGTGCTTTTAGCCACTATGGCCCAAAGCTCTGGAATTCTCTTCCTGAAGAGCTTAGAGGCATTTCATCCCTGCAATTTTAAGAACAGTCTCAAAACATTCCTGTTTAGATCTGCTTTTAGTTAAGAAACTCTCAATCTTATTTACTTTGTTGTCTATTATTTTCTAAATCTAATTATCTTAATAGTTTTATCTTATTTACTTTACTTTTTTACTTTTTATGTTATTTTAATATTTTTATCTTTAATTTCTTTTAACATTTTCTTTTTGTCTTATCTCCTTTAATGTTTCTTTTTATTTATACTGTAAAGCACTTTGAGTTGCATGTATGTATGAAAGGTGCTATACAAATAAAGATTATTATTATTATTATTTTGTCAGGGTTGGACCCAGACGCGTATATAAAATGTCGCCACAAGGAGGAGCTCGCGAGCTAGACCTGGGGGCAATCAGACGCGATAGGCTACAGCTGTTTGTAGCCTACTTAGAGTGGGCAACTTCTGCAGCTCATTGCTGAAGTTGTTTGTTGTCTATGCACTCACAGCCCAAGCCATTTTCTCTCGCTCTCTTTGTCGCTGCGTTTCATTCGCCTGTTTTCGTTTTTCTCCCTGAGTGTTCTCAGTCTTTTTCTCTCTCTCAGTTTTGTTTTACCAGTTTTTCCCGTTTCCCTCTGTTTTCTATGTTGGTTTGTCTGCCAGTGTTCTGGCTGACAGACCGACGGGTTACCCCGGTAGAAGTTCAAGGTCTTGTACCTGAACTTCACTTCTCCTCCCTCGTCTCTTGTTTGCCCTACGACACGTTGAGCTGTACTCCGTGTGTTTTACGTTCTCCCCGTTGTTTTCTCTGCTACGACGCGTTGATTATAATCCGCGTATTTTTCGTTTACTTACCTGGTTATCACTGCACGTTGAGATTCCTCCGTATCGTTGACTTGTTTTCCCTTTGGGGTTTTGGTTTTAGTTTTCCCGCTATTGCGGAGGTTTCAGTTTGCTGTTTTTTGACATTTATTATTTTTGGGTTTGCGCTCGAGTCCTACACACCGCAAAACCAGCGCGACACCGCCGTGTTCGGGGGTGACGCGTTACAGTTTTATGCACACAAAAATGAAACCATATGCTTCAATATACCCCTGCAAACTCACAATACAAAGCAAGAGAGTATAACATGCATGCTCTGACTTCAACTGTACATAATCTATATCTTTTTATCTATACTTTCAGTAACTCTTTTACAGACTGGGTTATTAACCTTTACTCTGCCGTTCCACATACTCTAAAGGTGTTATCAGTGGTGTTCATGGACACAATCAATGAGGGATTATCTAATGTTTTTGAATTACAACAATGAATGGTTACTGGAACAAAACATCTACATGTATTTGGCAAGGGTGTATCAAATATTGCCTAAAATGGAATACATAACCAGTTATGGCCAGTTGACACCTCTGTGAATCACCCCCAGACCATGCCCAAAATACAGGTTTTATTTTGAGAAGGGAGAGGTTGTCCATCACTTGTCCAGGGCAGTCATGGTCTGGTGGTAGAGAACTGGTCTTGTGACCGGAGGGTCGTTGTTTCGATTCCCAGACCCGAGGCCATGACTGAGGTGCCCTTGAGCAAGGCACCTAACCCCAACTGCTCCCCGGGCGCCGGGCTAGGGCTGCCCACCGCTCTGGGCACGTGTGATCCACAGCCCCCTAGTAATCACTAGTGTGTGTGTGTGTGTGTGTGAGATCTAACTGCACAGATGGGTTAAAAGCGGAGGACAAATTTCGATTGGGGTGTAAAAATCACAATTGACAAAATATGGCACATTTACATTTTTTAAATTTACACTCTTGCAGGAGATGCTCCATGAGCTGGTTGATAGTGATGGGGAGATGATACCTCAAGGAGTGTATCGACACACTACACAAACTGTGTTGACACGGTGTTGGTCACTTAATAGTGACCCCTGCAGTAGTTATAATATCATTGCAAGTAAACAAAATGAAAAGTTGAAAAAGCATCCTGAAAACACATCAACTCATGAAATATTTATCAACATTCGTTTACTTAAAATATGATCTCATCATTTTATAATTTCATATAGCAAATGTGTCTAATAAAATTCAGCTGAAATGTGCAACTTATGTAAGGATTTTCATTAATGAAAAAGAAAAATAACACAAAAAATGACAAGAAATTCATTCATTTATGTATTTTTATTGAGGAACAAAAGTTTTTGAAGTGTGTTGGTTCCAAGGCGATTCTTTCACAGGGTACAGACGAAGATGGTGTGCATAAATATCTTTGTTGATCACAGCCTCATCCACAGCTTGCTTGTTAGGAACTGTAAGGAAATATTTTTTTGCCTTATTAAAGTACTGACAAGTTTGCAAACAATATTACATAGTTACACAAAGCATTTTAAATTAAAACATTTTAATTTTATTTGAGAATTTTAACACTCCTGGGGTACTCTCACCAGTATGTGCTGATTCTTCATTGCCATGCCGAGCTCTATAATGCCTCAGCATTGATGAAGTGCTCTTGTTGATGTAAGAAAGCTCCGTGGAGCAGAGTCGACACTTCACCTACAATAAAATAAAACGTTACTTTATCTGAATACAATTAAAACCCCTTACCAGAAAAGAGTACAAACATATTTAATAAAAAAAATTATAAAGCAATATAATAAAGCAATACACGCACCAATACGTGGTTTCACACTTGTGCGCTCGGCACAGTGTTGACGCACTAGTATCGTTCGTCGACTGGTTGACGAATGAAAAGCCAGCAAAGGGATTCTGGTCACACATGGACAGGTGGTCGTATTCCTGCTCACAGTTGCCACTGTCATTGGATGATGTCTGTGGGTGGAGGAGAATGGAAGCAAATCACATGATGAACAGAGGCTGCTTTTCAGTATGTGTATTTTAGCAATTTGCTCTATGAGCATACAGTATGAAAAGTAAAAAAAAAAAAAAAAAAAACAGGAATGAGAGATGACTGTAAAGTGACTGTAAACTGGAAAGGGATGGAAAGAAAGCTCATACCACTTCTGTCACGTAAGGGGGTTTGACCTCTCTCCTTTCCAGAGCAGACCAGTCAATGTTCTCGAAAAATGACTGATCTCGGATGTTACCCACAACACCCAGTCTATAAGAAGGGTCTCGCTCAAACAGCTTTGTTCATGAAAGAAAACCAAAAGCAAGATTATTATTCATAATAGAAATATCTCAGTGTGTCTATTCATGTCTTGGTTGTGAAGTATTATTATTATTATTAGTATTATTATTATTACTATTATTAATAGGTCATCAGGTGTGGTTTTGTGCATGCTTACTCGCTCTAGCAGGTCTCTGGTATCCAGTGTGATCCAGTCAGGGAAGTCAGGTGTGTCCGTAATGATGGAATCAAACACATCATCTATCTCCTCACCATCGAATGGAGGCTTCCCAATCAGCATCCCATACAGGAGCACACCAAATGCCCACCAGTCCACAGAAAAAGAATACCTCTCACCCAGAATGATCTACACACACACACACACACATTCGCATTCAGGGCATACTGAATTACATTGACATTGCTACAGGTGAGAACATTCAATGTCAAATTCATTTGATGCCATCTCATACCTCAGGGGCCATGTAGAATGGTGTCCCACAGAATGTTTTGGCAAGATTGTCCCCAAAAACATTCTCTTTGCACAAGCCAAAATCCGCTATCTTAATGTGACCTTCTCCATCAAGCATCACATTGTCCAACTTGAGATCCCTAATGCAGGGGAGAAATACAAAAATGTGGCAAAAATGTGGTTTAGTAGACAAGAACAGTAAAGGTGAAAGTACAGAATGTCCATATAGATTTGTTTGTGTGTTACCTGTGGATGATGCCCTTTCCATGAAGGAACTGGAGTCCGCACACAATTTCAGCTGCATAGAATCTGGAAGAAAGAAATAAACCAGGAGCCATCAGACCGGACTATAATTACACACACCTACGTTTATATTTATATAAGACATACAAAAAAACATAATTGTGTGTGTGTGTGTGTGCGTGTTGCCTCACGTGGCTGTGTAGAGGTCAAAGCATCCTGTCTTCTGCATGCGGAACATCAGGTCACCTCCGTTCAGGTACTCCATGACAAAGAACAAGTGTTCCTAACATGCAGACAATGCCATAAACACTTTGGTATGAGTACAAGCAGAATTACTGACTCAACAATCATCTAAATACCACAGTGATTCCATGAAGTGTAAGATACAGTAAACAGTTGTGACAATGCCTGGTGTGGTTAATTACTAGAGTCCTGCTGGACATCCCATTACTGTTGACTGAGAGGTGGAGGAACTGTATAATATAACCTTTCATTTGTTCTTTACTACCTTGGTCTGAAAGGTGGTGTAAAGGTGCGTCAGGTAGGGACAGTCCCAGGCCAGAGTTAGCACCCTCTTCTCCACCATGGTGGACTCTACATTATCATTCATCGCATCTTTCCTCAAGGCTTTCACAGCAAACAAATCCTCACTGCCCTTTAGTTCAGCCAGAAGAACCTGAGCAGGGACCAAGGGAGAGAAACAGACAAACAGACCAGAGTGAGAGAAAAAAAAAACACACATACACACACATCCATGAAATATGAAGGTTTGATGGAATAGTGTTTGTTTGGTCTATTCTTGTGGAGATTTAACAATAGAAGGGCAAAAGGACAGACATGTAAAAATGATAAGTGAATAGTCAGGAGAAGTGAAGAGAGACACAGAGTCAGTGCGTGTGTGGAGGACGCGGGAGCCGCGTGAAGGGGAAGACTCTACCTTGCCATAGCTTCCCTTGCCCAGTACACTGTGGAAGGTGAAGTTCTCCGCAGTGATGTGTGTCTGGTGGCTGATCCGGGACAGGGGGCGAGGACTCGAACCCTCACACAGAGGACCGCATGGAGACGCATCTACAGAGATGTACAGTACATTTTTACACATCCAGACTCACCTGGCTGACTTGGGTGAGTGCCACAGCCAGTAGGTTCTAGCTGATGCCACACAAATTAGCCACTTTAGTTTGGCACTTGTGATGAACATTCAATCAGAAACACAAAGACATACACATATTCTAACCCAACCCATGCACATAATCTCTCTCTCACCCCCACACTTCCATCCCCAAGAAGAAACATTTAAAGTGAAGCTTAAATCAAAATATAATAATAGTTGTAAGTTCAAGTGCATATTTTTTGTTTCGTAATAAATATTTTCCATCATTGGGTGAATTACAAAGCCAGCCCTGCTCTTCCCTACAGGGATGCATGTGACAACATATGCCCTGTGGCAGGAGACTCCAGAAGTAACACAAAGCGTAAGCTCAGAGGGGATAGAGCTTTTTCCATCGCTGCTCCTAGATTATGGAACAACCTACCACTGCATGTTAGACAAGCCCCTTCACTGCCCATTTTTAAAAGTCTTAAAACAAGTCTTAAAACCCACTTTAATTCATTGGCTTTAAACACAGCATGTGTTCTTAAGCCATTAAGCCATTCTTAAAGTGCTCTATAAATAAAGTTGAGTTGTTATATGAAAATAACTATTTAACATGTTGATATCAGCAAATTACAATATGTTATCAACTTGAGATTCACCTAGAAATGGGTTGTAGGAGTACTCAGTCTCATCCAGGAGAACCTGGAGCAGCTCCTTCCAGGCATCATCCAGAGCACTTGTGTTCAAAGAGACCTCAGTCTCGTCCAGGAGAACCTGGAGCAGCTCCTTCCAGGCATCGTCCAGGGCACTTGTGTTCAAAGAGACCTCAGTCTCGTCCAGGAGAACGTGGAGCAGCTCCTCCCAGGCCTCATCCAGAACACTGTTGTTCAAAGATGCTACTGCAAAAATGATTTTTTCAAGAAGCCATAAATAAATATTACATGAAAGTAACAGGTGAATGTTTTTCATCTGAATTGTGTTAATGTGCGCTTGTCTGATATGAATAGCTACTGAACACGTTGATGTCAGCAAATTATGAAATATGTTATCAAATTGATATTCTGTATGAATGTGTCTTGGTCACCTAGATATAGGTTGTAGGAGTCCTCAGTCTCGTCGAGGAGAACGTGGAGCAGCTCCTTCCAGGCATCGTCCAGAGCACTTGTATTCAAAGAGACCTCAATCTCATCAAGGACATCGTTGATGTGCTCCTCCCATGCCTCATCCAGAACACTGGAGGAGTCCTCAGTCTCGTCGAGTGAAACTGGAGAACAGAACATTGTTATTCAAAGGTGCTACTGCAAAAATGATTTTACATATTACAATGTAATAACAGGTCAATGTTTTTTAGCTGAACTGTGTTAATATAAGCATTAGATAAGCAGTAGATATATGCGACATATAGTCCGGTGCGGCTTATACAACATTTTCCATTTAAAAAAACTTGGTAGGTGCGGTTTATATTGAGGTGCGCTCTATAGTCCAGAAAATACGGTATACACAACCCATAAAAATCCCTTCAAAGACTTTTTCTAATCAATAAATATACAAAGCCAAGCAGAAAGACACAAATGTAATTGAATCATTATTATTTGATTTATATTGAGACTATCACTATTTGTGGACCTGGGTTTGTAAAAATAAAAATGAACCTGTCAAATTATCAGATTCTTTTTCTATTTTTCACTTATTGGTTTTACCAATAAACACCAAATTCAGCTGTGTTAAAAGAACAAAATAAGCCCCAAAATATGCCCCAAAATAAGTTGTCACCATTGTACTCATTTACTTACTCAGGCAATGGGTGCTGTCGGTCTCCTGTTTTTGTTTTGTTTTGTTTTTTCTTTTTTTCTTTTGAATTCTTTCTTTCTTTTGAACTCTTCTGCATTCCTCCTCTATGTCTGTGTCATCCGAATCTTCTTGGGCGCCTCCACAGCACCAGGACCAGAGGCAACACCTTTTGATATCCTTCCACGACATCATCTTTGCACAGACTGATATGGAATTATACTGTACATGCAATTATATATATACCCTCATTTGTTGTGCCGTCGTTATGACGACAGAGCAGGTATTATGACGTCATGTGGAATTATGGGATTATATATTTATAGGGCTTGAAAAGCCCTATATTGTTATTCCTTTTCTCCAAATTTCTGCAATTAATGCGGCCCGAACCGCTTAACGTACAGACTCCGTTCGAACTGCGTTTCGAAGGTCTCGGCTCTGTGTGGTGTGCTATCCGTTTTTGGAGTCGATTAGAGTTATAGATTTGAATAGAATTGAGTTTAAAATGAAAAATGGCCCTATTTTAAAATGAATGGTGGAATGTTCAGAATTTCAAATCATCACTGCCAGTTAGAGTGAGCTGGAATAAAAAATGATCAAAACGTTCTTGGATAAACTACTGTAAAATCCTTACACCTTGACCTAGAAGCTCCATTTAAATTTTAAATGGGAGAGAAACTTGTCCTTTCTGGCACGCCGAGATATCTAATCATTTGATGAATTAGTTTTAGAGTTATGAGCATTTGTTTGGCACTAGACACAGAAAACTGCCCCATTGGCCCCCATATAAATATATCAGAATCAGAATCAGCTTTGTTGAGATTTTTGTGTGTTTTTAACTTGTCATAAATCAGTCATTTTTGGGTCAAACCACACCAAGGTATATCAAAATCATCAGCAAGGGGTCCTCTCTCACACAATCTCTTCGGTGAAGCGATAGGTTAAATGGGTCCCGAACTACGACCGTTTGATCGGAGGGTGCAAATCACATAAAACAAGGCTTCTCCACTCAGAGTGGCAGAGACAGAGTGTCAGTTATTTTTGAATGTCTCTCCCCCTCCCCCACACACGCACGCGCACACACATGCATCTCTCATACCCACTACACACAGTCACACACATATACACCACACAGACACACACACACACACACACATACATACATGCAGATGGGGCAGATGGAGCAGAGGGGCAGATGGGGCAGATGGAGCAGAGGGGTAGATGGAACAGAGGGGCAGATGGGGCAAAGGGGCAGATGAGGGTGAGGGGCAAATGGGGCAGATAGAGCAGATGGGGGAGATGGGCAGATGGTGCAAAGGGGGCAGATGGAGCAGAGGGGTAGATGGAGCAGAGGGGCAGATGGAGAAGAGGGGCAGATGGAGCAGAGGGGCAGATGGGGCAAAGGGGCAGATGAGTGTGAGGGGCAAATGGGGCAGATAGAGCAGATGGGGGAGATGGGCAGATGGGGCAAAGGGGCAGATGGAGCAGAGGGGCAGATGGGGCAAAGGGGGCAGATGGAGCAGAGGGGCAGATGGGGCAAAAGGGCAGATAAAGCAGAGGGGCAGATGAGGGAGAGGGGCAAATGGGGCAGACAGAGCAGAGGGGCAGATAGGGCAGATAGAGCAGAGGGGCAGATGAGGGAGAGGGGCAAATGGGGCAGATGGAGCAGAGGGGCTGATGGGGCAGATGGAGTAGAGGGGGCCGATGGAGCAGAGGGTCAAATGGGGCAAATGGAACAGAGGGGCAGATGAGGGAGAGGGGCAAATGGGGCAGATAGAGCAGAGGGGCAGATGGAGCAGAGGGGGTGATGGAGCAGAGGGGCAGATGGAGCAGAGGGGGCACACCTTTTCAAGCCCTATAGTATTTCCTTCAGGAAATGCAAGTCTAGTTTTTTTTATTCGCTCTGTGCACGTGAGGCTTCCGCGTGCGCATATACCGGCAGTATCATTTCCGGTTATCTCGGGCGCCACACGTCAACAATGACGTTATACACGCGCTGTTTGCAAGACCTCCTCGGGTGACGGTCAGCGATGTTCATCGGATCGTCAAGACACACATGCCGCGGCTTCTTCGAGCGAGAAAGAGAAAGGTTTCAAGATGTTCGTGTCTAGTTATATTGACAACTACGAAGGTGAGTGTTCCGTGTTAGCGTTAGCACGCAGCTAAACGTAAAGTGTTAGCATTAGCATTGTGTGTGTGTGTGTGTGTGTGTGTGTGTGTGTGTGTGTGTTAGCTAGCTGGTCGTGTCTGAACTCTAAACTTCGTAACAGCTTAAACTCAAGATCAACACAAACCCGGCGGATTGCTGTGTTTAGTCCGGCCATGATTGGGTTAAACAGCGGAATCTGTGTTTGTAAACAAAGCGCAACTCGACGGTGTTCGCCGACGCGTGTTTGTTTACAAAACAAAAAATATTGTGCTTTGGTTACAAACACGGAATCCGCGCTGGAGACTGTTGTTTAACCCTGTCTCAGGACTGAGTTATCTCACTTCACTATTAAGCACATACTGTGATTAAGTCTGTTCTTTTATTTGCATTTTAGTGTGGAACAAAGATCAGGTAGACAGGAGAGATGTGTGTGAGGGCGACCTGTTTTAGGTCGATGAAGAAGTCGGAGAAGCCACACAGCTCGAGTGTAGGGTGACAGTGCTTTAGAAACTAAATGCTATGAATGTTGTTTTTAGATTTATGTTTATGGGGATTAAAAACATTTTGTTGGTGAAAATACGTGAGTAATGTTTTGAGTAATGTTACCTGGCAATGTGAGTATGACTTAATGTCAGGAAAAGTTAATTTTAAAGGCAAAACCCCCAGAAACTGTATTTGTTCAGATGTTTCCTGATTTACTTTATTGTAAATACTATTGAAGCTGGTAAATTGTTGATGTCAAATGAGAGCCACATTAGGCAACACTGTAGACTATTAGTTACAGTGTATCAGGGCCGGACTGGGGAGAAAAAGTGGCCCGGGAGTTCCTGACAGACTGGCCCACTATATATATATATATATATATGTGTGTGTGTGTGTGTGTGTATATATATATATATATATATATATATATATATATATATATATATAATATATGTGTGTGTGTGTGTGTGTGTGTGTGTGTGTGTGTGTGTGTGTGTGTGTGTGTGTGTGTGTGTATACTGTATATGAATCTATACATGGCACGTAGTGTATATGACGGCGTTTATTGTCACATGGACAATATTAATTCCAGCAATAATATGATTACAAAGCGACATAGTGGCTTTTAAATAGTCCACCATAAGACCACCAAACAAGTTGTTTTACGCAAAGTGCATATTAAAGAACAACCTACAACTCTAACGTGGGTATTTCCTCCTCTTACCTATTTGTGGTGGTTAGTTTTAATCTAAGAATTTCAATAGCTTTAAAAAAACAGTGCACAGTGTTCTGCCTTGAAGACCGCCACTTGCGTCCGTGTTAACAGTGTTAAGGTAATTTGCCTTAGACGTTGCAGAGGCGACAGCAGTACATTTAAAATAACATGTTATCTACAATTTAAACTGCTGTATGTTTTCGTAGTCCGGCCCGTATTTTCTGGGACAAGTTGGTTTTTTTCTGATCTCCGCTGCATACTGTCAGCCCGCACCAGCTGGCCCAGTCCGCGGCCGCGGTCCAACTCGTTCATGTGTTTAAAGGCTCAGACCGCGGCCGCGCTGAGCAGGTTAGCCTGACTGGAGCTTTGGGAGGTAATAACACCGTTAAACAGCAGCCGGGGCCGCAGTGCGTGGCAGTGGCTCCTCCACCGGCTGAGTTAAACCACCGGCAGCCAGCGGCCCACTAACCCATCAGCCCACCGGGGAAATCCCCGGTAGCAATGTATGCCAGTCCGCCCCTGCAGTGTATTATATAGCCTTTCCTGGCTGATTTTATTTTGTAAATAGTTTTTTTTAATTAAATTGCACTTGATACTGTTTCTCATTGTATTTGCTACATTTTGTATTTTTGCAGATTTCTTTAGATGATTCGAGACCAGTTTCACTGCTTCATTGCTCCTGCTCATGTGTTGCTGGGACAACTTTGTGCAATCATGTGGTGGCATTGTCACGGTGAAGGCTCCGGACCCTTCCCTGTGGGCGTGTCATGACGTCGTCTGCGTGCTGTTATGTCCATGTTTGTACTTCCGTGGGTGTGGGTTGTTTGTGAGCGTGTTCGTTTGTTACACCTGTGCCTTGTCTCGAGGTCACGTGGGTCTGTGTAACTCACCTATTTAATGTGCGTTCGCGCAGTGTCGTGTGCTCGTCTTTGTCTAAAGTTCATGCCTGTGCAAACATCGCGTCAGCGTGCTTGCTCCGCTCGTGCTGGACTTTACGTGTTGTTATTCATTAAATGTTAAGTGTGCATCGCAAAGACGCTAGTTGTGTCTCATTCTTCCTCTCACACACCAGCGTCACAGAAAGACGAGCCGTTACAGATGCCCGGATACGCCAAGCGTGCAAAGGGGAAGAAAAACCGACATCACCACGGTACTTCCCCAGTGCGGCGGCGCGAAGTCCCCATCGCCGTGCAGACGATGGAGCAGGACCCGTTCTGCGCGTACATGCTCCGCGCTGCGCAGGACGCAGAGGACGCAGAGACGGCAGAACACTTCCGCCAGACCGCGGTCCGCGTGTGGAGGGAGAGAAAGAACCCCGCGTCCGTGGACCTGCCACCCCGTGCAACGGGCACCTGCGAAAGCGAGGAAGACAGCGCACTTCTCCCGGTCTTCCCCGAGGAGGAGGAGACCGGTGAGCCAATTCTGGTGGGTACGGGCGCCTTGTCCCTCACCCCTCCCGAGGATGAGTTCGGGGAAACGGACTCTCCAGGCGAGGAGGAGGACGAGACCTACCCCCCGTCGGAGTGTTCAGAAGCCACCCTGGACTACGGCAAGGCGGAGGGAGACGACGAGGCATACCCCCCATCGGTGTGTTCCGAGTCTACTCTAGACTACGGGGAGGGTGATGAGGACACCAGCTCTCTTCCCTCCAGCCACACGTTCTCCGCAGAGCGACACGAAGTGGAGGTCGACGTCAGTCCTCCCCCTTCCGTATTCTCGGCTCCTACCGTATACTACGGAGAGGGGGAGGACGCCAGCCGCTCTCCGTCTGTATGTTCATCACCCTTCGGGAGTGAGGACGAGAGCGAGGGGGTGGAGAGCGTCTCGGGACGTTCGGGGAGTACGGTGCACCTCAAGAAGGAGGTACCCCGGTCCTCCTCAGCGGCAAGCAGCATGGCTTGGTCCCGCTGCCCGACCCCGGAGGAATCCATGTCGCTGGGTCGGAGCGTCTCCGAGAGCGAGGAGGAGATGGAGACGTCAGGGGGCGAGGCGAAGGCATCTCCAAGAGAGCAGGGGGGTCCTGGTGTAGCCAGCGCTCCAAGGTGGGTGCGTCACGTGCCCTTGGAGCCGCCGTGGACACCAGCCGGCGGGCGGCGTAAAGCCAGGACTCCAGCTGCGCCCAGAGGGAGGACTAAAGCTCCCCGAGGGAAGCCCCCTGCAGCAAGGCCAGCGGGAGCCCCGAGCGGCACAACGCGCGCGCGGAGTCGGAACCCTAGGACCGGAGAGGCTCCGCAGCCTGTACCGCCTGCGGCGTCTAAGCCTCCAGGAGGGACTCCGCTGCCTGTTCCGCCTGCCGCGCCCGCCCAGCCTGCTTTCCCTGGAGGGATAGCGCCACCGTGTGCGCTTTGGCAGGCAGCCGGAGCGATGCCATGGCTGCCTGTCCCTATATGTTTGTCTATTCCCCTGTGTCTCCCTAATTTCCTTTTCCCGTTCGTTCCTCTTGTGTTTCATGTGCCTGTGTGTGTGTTTGTCAGCGTGCCATTGTTTAATGTTTTCTCCCCTGTCTTCCCAGGGAGGGTGTGCTAGAGCTGTTCGCGGCGGTTCCCGCCGTGGGGGGTGACGGCTCTCGGAGGCTCGTGATCCCGGCGGCTCCGGACCTGCACCGTCGGTGTTGGTTCGGGGCTTCCCAGCTGCGCGGGACGCTCCGGGAGTAGCGAGCCCCTGGCGGAGGGTTCTGTCACGGTGAAGGCTCCGGACCCTTCCCTGTGGGCGTGTCATGACGTCGTCTGCGTGCTGTTATGTCCATGTTTGTACTTCCGTGGGTGTGGGTTGTTTGTGAGCGTGTTCGTTTGTTACACCTGTGCCTTGTCTCGAGGTCACGTGGGTCTGTGTAACTCACCTATTTAATGTGCGTTCGCGCAGTGTCGTGTGCTCGTCTTTGTCTAAAGTTCATGCCTGTGCAAACATCGCGTCAGCGTGCTTGCTCCGCTCGTGCTGGACTTTACGTGTTGTTATTCATTAAATGTTAAGTGTGCATCGCAAAGACGCTAGTTGTGTCTCATTCTTCCTCTCACACACCAGCGTCACAGGCATTGCTTTATCAAACTGCACATTATTCACAACTAAGAGTTCCTGCTGTTCCTTCTGTCCTGAGCTGCACAGAGAGTAAGCAGCAATGACACAAGCCAAGAACTTTGGTAAGTAATAATATTCTAAACTTTGTACATTTGTGTAAAAATGTAGGATGCTATGAAAAATGTCAATAAACACAGAATGCAGTCGTATACTAATTATTTTAAATTACAAAGACATCATCTCGGATATTAAGACTGCAAAATGTAATTGATTTTAAAAATAAAAAGCACATATACCACTGCACTGCTGACAGTGATTCACCACTCATATAATATCTGCTCAGGGGTGGCCTGGGCCAGAGATGAGTGGAGTGAAGACAATCAAGTCAATCTATGCAGAGAAATTGAATGATCTTTAGTTGTTGAACTGCAAAGCTGGCCTGAAAAGAATTGTGCCAACTAAAGTGGCTAATAATTATACCTACTCACCATAACGGAAGTCCTGTTTTGCATAAACAAACTTTAGTATGCATCATTACAGTAACATACGAATGAATATAAAATACCACAGTACAGGTTGAGTTATTCAACCATGCACATTAGCAGTATGAGTATAAATAAATAGTGATCTCTGCAGATATAACTCTGATCATTATGATCCTCTGCTCTGTACATGTTCCCTGCTCTAACACACCTATGTTAGCCCCAAGAAGGACTGGCTTCTTAGGTGGTTAGCTGAATCTGGTGTGTTAGGAGCAGAGAAAACACTAAAATGTTTAGATCATAGGCTTTCAGTACCAGGGTTGAGAAGCACTTACATTAGATACAGTCATGCCCGAAAGTATTCATACCCCTGGCAAATTATTATTTGATTATTGAGAAGGGTATGAATAATTTTGGACATGCCACTTTTTGTTCAAATGTGAATAAAAGCGGAGAAATATTTTTTCCCACAATGATGCCTCTTGTACATCATCGTATTATCTCCTGGGAGATGCCTCGCTGTTTTTTTCACAGGAGCACATTTTACAAAGCAGTGTGTGGAGATCTGGCAGACCTCTCTGTCCTCCGTGTGTCTGAGGTTTACAGAGATTTTCCTCCTCAAACTGCACCATTGATAACTACGATGGGCATCTCCCAAGACCATCCACTGGTTGAGGGTGCATTTGGAATGGTGCAAGCTGGTAGTCATCTGTCTTACCAGCAGCCAGTGGCTAAAGATTACATTGCTCCCTGCCATGATGCACCTCTGCCTCCAGCTGTTCCTTCTGTTGTTTACAGACTGGCATCTTCAGACTGCATGTTTGTTTGCAGTGAAAAAGAACAGCTCCACCTCAAGTCTCTTACCATGACCTGGGAAATGGCGCACAAAGTTGAGTGCGCAACCAGAAAGCAAAGTGAATGTGGAGAATGGCATCAGCTTAGAAAGCCACGTTTAACTTCCTCACGTTTCCGGGAAATTTGTTCCATTAGAGGACAAAGTTCATGGGGGCAACTGGATGACAGGATCCTGAAAGGATCTTATCAAACCTCTGCTATGAGAAGAGGAATTGCTATGGAGCCAGCTGCTCTTCAAGCCAGACCAGAAATGTCAACGTCTACCCTTGTGGATTTGTGGTGCACCCAGATGCACCTTGGATGGGCTCCTCTCCTGATGGTCTTGTGTATGACCCCACTGAAAACCCACAGTACGTCCTTGTTGAGGTGAAGTGCCCTAATGTTAAAAGTTATGTTGACTGCTCTTACCTAGAAAAAGCAGGGCACACTGCAGCTGAAGCGTCATCATAACTACTACTGGCAGATCCAGGGGCAGATGCTCATCACAGGAATGGACTGGTGTGACTTTGTTGTTTTTGCTGAGGAGGACATGTTGGTGCAGCGCATATTGAGAGATGCAGAGGTAATTAACACCATTAAACAAAAGGTGGACCCTTTCTTTTTTTGACATATACATGCCCAGATGTCTATAAACTCAGTTTGTATATATTGTTGTATTTGTTTAAAATGTTCTTATAACCCTGATAAGGATCTGTAGAATAGAAAAACATGAATGTCATTGGCACAGTTCTCATATTAAAAAAAACAACTCAATAGACAAATCACAAGGACTTTGTTTCAAAATAAAATTATTTATTTTCCTTCACTTTGTCATTGTTTTACATTTCCTCAAGCTTAAGTACAAACAAGTGAAACATTTATATTAAATATTAAACATTAAAAGTGAAGCCCATTAGATGTGAAGTAACTATTTACAAAAAGTAAGTGGTCATAGTTCAAACTGAAGGAAAAATGTACATAAAAGCAGCATCTATTAACATTTACGGCATTTAGCAGACGCTCTTATACAGAGCGACTTACAAAAGCGCTTTGCATCCGATCACAGAATTCATCCTAGGTAATAGTACGGATAGGACAGAATTCAAGATACAATTGAGTCAGACTACTACTAACTACAGGAGTCAGTGTCATTACCAAGTGTTTTTCCAAGTTAGACGTTTGCCAAGAAGCACAAATAACCATAGACAGACATACAATATTAAAAATATCAATGACTGCTTAAATATTTACATATTACAGTGTCACGGAAACGTTCATATTGAAATACACAGCAGGACACTAAAGCCTAAAGTGAAGAACATTCACTCAGAATTCATTATATGTGTTAATTTAAGAGGCCTCTTTTCCACTGCCGGTAGTTGCTAGCTAGCCTGCTAGCTAAAGTCGCAAATGTGAGGACCCGTTAGACCGTCTACGGTTTATTTCTCTATTTGCTTTGTTGCTACATCAGAATTAGGACGTTTACAACATCTCGAAAGGATTGTTTGACAATAATGTCCTTTACTTATATACTACCAGGCTAATGTAAGAACGTCTGCATACATTTAGAACAATGCTAACACTGCTACACCTTAACTGCATTGGCCTTTAGTGAAAACGAGACCATTAACACACATTAAAACTTTGTTGAAAGTGACTTATTTGAAAATAACATTTTCTATACCTGTTTATACAAGACAGCTGGGCATATAGTCATATATAAGTGTTATTTGGCTTATTATATTGAAACAGAGGTGTGGACTCGAGTCACATGACTTGGACTCGAGTCAGACTCGAGTCATTAATATTAAGACTTTTGACTTGACTTGAAAAAATATTCAGAGACTTAGACTTGACTTGGACTTTTACACCAATAACTTGGGACTTGAATTGGACTTGAACCTGTTTACTTGCAAAGACTTGATTTTTTTTTACCCCAAATCTAAATTTTAAAACGCATATTAATATTTATAAAGTGCGCCCCATTAATTTCATTTCCGTCCTTCTGACGCAGACCAGTCATCTGCTTTTCCACACTCTGTACGTGTGTGTGTGCATGAGTTGCAGCACAACCAATCAAATGGGGGGTTGGCGAACGTAAATTTTTACCGGGCGGGGTGTAAAATGGACACAAATTAAGTATTATATCGCGATCGATCGATCGCCAGTGGTTGGTGCCAGAGCGAACTAGTAACTCATTGAATCATAGATGTGGATCAGAGGTAAATAAACTAGATTTTTTCCGGCGTGAGAAATCGGATGTGTGGCGTGAGAGCGTGTGAAGACGGTCAAATGCGTGTGTCTCACGCTCAGTGCGTGAGAGTTGGCAACCCTGGGTTCTGTATCTGAACTCGGGGAAGAGAGCCTCTCTCTGTCACCATCATAATATCCAGTTCTATCTCAGCATGGATTGTGTATTTGAAGACATCTACGTCGAGAAAAAAATATATTGACAAAAGTGGAGCGAGTTTTCAGCTATGGGGACATCATTCATCGTGCACAAATCACATACAGACTTTTGGCCAGCAAATGCAATGCAGAATAGTTTACTGAAATGTCTAAAGTTGCAGATTCCTGTTAATTGTTCAGTTCTTATATTTGTTTGTCTTGTGTCACTCACACATGTTCTCCAAGAAACCAGATAAGAGAAGAGAGGGAAAAATGCTGTTATGGTTCTTTGTATTGTACTGTGAAAATATCAGCACTTTTTATTTGAACATGGAGTTCTACTTATGACTTTTTCACAGAATATTTATTTCTGGAAAATTGTAGTTTAAAGTATGAATATTTTTGCAGCTAAGTTTAACAAATTGAACTGTGCAATAAAGAGGTGTAATTTTAATTTTTTTTATACTTCGTGTTTTCAGTTGCACATGTTTTATCAAGATTTGAGGAGAATACAGATTTTAAAAAGAACGCATGTCTATTATTTACATTTAAAATATACCTGCAACCAGGGGCGATTTTAGGATCTGGTCTTTAGGGGTGCCCAGCCCCCAGTGCTCACAGAGGCACAATACCAAAGTATTGTGCAGGTGCAGAGCAAGTTTTTTGCATAATATAATATTTTAAAAATGTGTTGAGCCAGGGGGTGCTAAGCAACTTCACGGTGGTGCTCTAGCACCACTACAAATACCCTAGCCTCGCCCCTGCCTGCAACATTGGTAAAAAAAAAAAAAAAAAAAAAGACTCGAAAGGACTTGAAATTCCAAGTTTCAGACTTGGGACTTGACTTGACTGTTGCCTGTCTTGACTCGAGACTTGACTTGACTTGAGTGTCTTTGCTTGAGACTTGACTCGGGACTTGAGGTATAAAGACTTGGACTTACTTGAGACTTGCAAAACACTGACTTGGTCCCACCTCTGGCAGGAAGTGTACATGAAAAGTAAACACATGGACAACATGCGTATGCATGCTTAAATATTTATCACAGGTTTCCAACATTGGTCCTGGAGTACCATTGCCCTGCTGTTTTTCCTTATTTAGTAAACCTACTTCAAATCATGAAAGCCTTAATTGCAGCAGGGAAACATCAGGGGAAATTCAGTAACATTTCTAAAATAATAACAAAAAGCCCTGTACATGAATGTAAAAAGTATCCGTGGGAAAGAGCAAATGTTATCCATTCTGTACTCATACAGCTCTTTCCACCATCCGAGGCCCATTTCTTGACAAGAGGACCATTCTGGTAGTTGGAGAGAAGACATGCCACAGTAAAAATTTGATTGATACGTCCTGTGATGGAGAGTGGTATTACAGTGTCAAATAGTTTGTTTTCTTTAATTCGTCTAATCATCCTCTCCACATGTACCCTTAGACGTGCAATATGCTGGGTCTCTCTCACATCATCTTCCAGCATCTGTGTTCTCGTGTGCAGGAAAGCAGGCCTGTGTACTTTACAAGGAACCAGGTCATCAACAAGGAATCCCTTGTCTACCATAATGGCCATGTGAGGTGTCAGTAGAGATGTGATGCCTGACTGCCTGAAGATTTCCTTGTCACTGATAGACCCCTGGTAAAGTGCTGATACAAATGTCACAGCTCCATGTGGTGCCATCCCCAACATACCTTTGAAAGTGCAGTGGGACTTGTATGTTGAAAATACTTCACTTTGCAGCAGTAATGATGATGGAGTCTGGCAGCGAAGCTCTGTGTAGTCAATCACTACCTGTGTGGTACCTTGAGAACTCCTTGGGCAGGTGAGTCTTGATGACTTCGGGTGGCATCCAGATACACACGGATCCCAGCAGGGTGTAAAGGAAGTTATGATGTAATGATGATCCGGCTCACAGTGGTGCGGTGAATAAAAAATCTGTGCCCAAGATCCCTCTGTTTTAGGCCAACCGACAAGTACATTAGAAAGAGGAACAGCTCATCAATTGGTGTTAGCTTCTGGATTGGGCAAAAACAAAGAGAAAACATACACAAATTATATTTTTAAAAGATTAAAATAATATACACAGTCCGGTCACATTATGAACAGCCCTTGTAACCATACTCTTTGTGGATGTTTTCAGTTAATTAGGTTATATAGGATCAGATCATATAGCACTTTGTAGTTATACAATAATCAGACTGTAATCTGTCTCTTTCTCTGTATACTTTATTAACCAGATTTTGCCCTGTTCTACGGTAAATAGCAGCTATTGTTTGGGTGAGCATTGCCAGCACTGTCGTGACCCTGATGTGGTAGTGGTGTGGTAATGTGGCTTTGTCCACATACTTTCCACTTTACTAGGCATACCTACCATGTGGGTCCACCTTGTAGGTGTAAAGTCAGAGACAATAACTGATCTGTCTGTGCACAGTTTCTACGTCATCTAGATATTCATCAGTGTTCACAGAGCACTGCATTATACCTTTGGCTGTAAATTATTGGTAAGTGCAATCCTGGTCCTGTAGACGCCCTGTCCTTTACATTTTAGTGTCTTTGCTGCTCCCAGCACACTTTTCAAGTTGCAAGGGGTGTTAAAGCAGTGAAAGCACTCAAATGTTCAGGGAATGCACAGGACCAGGTTTGGAGAAACACTGGGTTAGTGGACTTTTTTTAGCAAGCAGTAAATCTGAGTGTTTAAAAATGTACATTGGATCAAGCTTCATCTGATCCAATCCTGAATAATAGCTGCTCTGTAGTGTTTAAATAGGATCAATAAAGTATACAAAAAGGTACTGACTACAGTCTGATACTGTAGTGGTGCTGGATCCTGATCCTGGAGATCTATCACCCTAAAGTTCACCCATATGATCAGTGCAACTGAGAACATCCACAAAGACTTGATTTACATTTACGTTTAATAATATCTAAATATTCTGCAATATATATATTTGAAATATTCTGATTTACTGATAAACATTGTAAGGGTGTGTTAAGAGCTGGGTGAGGGAGAAAAACCATGAACTTTCAACATGGATAGCAAGGGTGAAATACCTGGGGGGTATTCCAGAAAGCGGGTTTAACAAACTCTAAACTTAACCCTGAACTCTGAGTTGTCTTACCCCGATCTGATATACTCAGAGTTTTCGGTTCCAAAACGGCTGATCGGAGTTAAAAGTAATCAGGGTCGCTCAATTATGAGTAGGTTGACCCAGACAGAAGCGCGTTCACGCGTAACTATAAAAGGCATTCCTAATGGAACGCAGATAAATAGGATTTATCATGAACTTAAACGCGAAAATCAGCAGAGCATCGTTGTTTGTTGTTAAGTATTGGTTGTCACTGAATTTTAATAAACTATTCAATATATTTAGGGTTTGCCAGAGTGACAGTACAATTAAGATATGTAGATAATAAAGTAAGGTTTGGAGGAATTTGCTGTGAAGTGTTTGGATAAGTTTACTTCCCAGAAGAGATTAAACATAGTTTATTTACACAGAACACACAGTCAAGCGTTTTCTCCTGAACATCAAAGAGATCTCACATCCGCCTCTACACGCTCCCCTCATCTCCGCGCCCCAGACGTCCTGATACATCCTTACGATTCGCTCCCCAATCCTAAGTCATGTCACATGAAATGTTTTACATTTAAACGTTTAAAACTCTGTGTTATTTGTTTACTGAGAGACATACCCGGGGGGTATTCCAGAAAGCGGGGTTAACAAACTCTAAACTTAACCCTGAACTCTGAGTTGTCTTACCCCGATCTGACATACTCAAAGTTTTCGGTTCCAAAACGGCTGATCGGAGTTAAAGTAATCAGGGTCGCTCAACTCTGAGTAGGTTGACCCAGACAGAAGCGCGTTCACGCGTAACTATAAAAGGCATTCTTAATGGAACGCAGATAAATAGGATTTATCATGGACTTAAACGCGAAAATCAGCCGAGCATCGTATTTCACACCACTGTAGCTTAGGAGTATTAATGACTGCGTATGCAGAATATTTTAGATATTATTAAACGTAAATGTAATACTGCGGTAGATGCTAGAGAAAGGCAGTCAGCATGTCAAAGAATTGCCAACAGAGTTAATGCGTGAGTGAAAATGATATTTTTATATTTAGCAGAAGGGTGCGATTATATTATTATTTTCTCCACCTTTATAATACTGTATTGAGTTTTTAAATATTTTTTAATTGAACACTTACTGATTCCAGGTCTAATCTGAGTGGTGTGAAACACACATGGCATCAGATAAAAATGAAGTATAAGAATATAGTACAAAGTGGTATGGCTGTATATAACTATATCTTATTCTTAAAATATATTCTAAAATATATTTATTTACAAGAAAAATGAAATAATGAAACATAACAGTGAATTTGACTGTAATGTATATTAAAAGGTTACAGGGTGGATGGTGGGGTGGGGTGGGTGGTGGTGCATGATTTAATGTGGAAAGCAGTGATTGCAGATGGAGTCTCTGACAACTTCACCATCTCTGTTGTCACCCACATGCATGTAAGGTTCCTCATCTGTGGGCATGTCAAAGATGGTAGGCTGTCGCTCTTCCTGGATGGTTGCAATGTTGTGTAATACCACATATGCCATTATTATGTGGCACACCCTATCAGGGGTTACTCTGAGCCCCTTCAGGCACTGGAACCTGGCCTCGAGGATTCCTAGGGTCATTTAAATTCTTGCCCTGGTTTTGCTGTGGGCCTGATTGTAGAGGGACTGTGGTCCAGGTGCAGGATCTGAATAGGGAGTCATAAGGTAGGCCTATAGGACAGGCAGGGATACCCTCTGTCTCCATGAAGGAGGCCGTCATAGTGTCCTATAATCACACTAGGGTTTGCAATGATTTAACTATTACACTGCATTACACTGATTTAACTATTACACTGCACTACCTCAGGCCTACTCTATTCAGATTTGTTGTACAGTGTGGAATCATACACGGATCCTGGCCATCTGGCTTTAACATTTGTGATGAGGTGGGAAGCATCACATATGATCTTGATGGGGAGAACGGTCAGTTCAAGTCAATTCAACTTTATTATCATTATGCTGAAACAGGGTTGTACAGCACAATGAAACACTTTTAGGCTAGGCCTCAGTGCAATTACATACTACAAAATATCACAGCAGCAATTACATGCAACATAGTGCAGGACAACATAGTGCAAGACGGTCATGGTGCAAGCCAGGCAATAGACATTAAATAAGCAAGGTAAAAAAATGTAAAATAGATAACAGTATAAGGTATGAAATATAAAAATATAAGTACAGTATGTACAGTGTGTGTGAGGTAAGTAAATGGGACAGGGATAAAGTGCATGGTGCATGGTGCCAAAGGGCTGGTGGACTGGTCTCTGGACTGGTGGCAAATCTGAGATATAGTCAGGGGGAGGTAAGTCTATATATGTCCAGTTTGAGGGAAAGTGGCTGGTGGCAAGAGCTACGTTAGTTTTGTTGCCATTAAAGATAAGTACATTATTCATTAAGTATTATAAAGGTTAGTACCTGTACATTAATGCTATGGATGGATTTTCTGTTTATGTAATCGCCTTCATGTTCTAATGGTGCTGGAATAGGTAGCATATGTAGGTTCCATCAATGCAGCCAACCACTCTAGGAAATCCTTAAAATGTAAATGGAATTAAGTTTGTTATATACTGCTTCTCCTTTGCTTAATTTATTTATTGTCCGTGTGAATTAAAGACAAACCAACGATGCTGTGGAATTCCTCTTTGATGTCCATAACTGGCTTATGCCCAGGAAACACCACAAAACTGGGTACTAGTCAATTTAATGCCAGACATAGTTTTCGGACAGACCGACATACAGTAGCTTTGCTGACAGATCCCGCATCTTCTACACTATAAAAAAAAACTTCCACTAGCAAAAAACGAAGAGCGACGTATAACAATCTGGAGAGAATTTAGGGCTGATCCGCGATGTGTAATATTTGAAATGTGACGCTTAATAATTGTATTGATGTAAGTATTGGATTGTGCTGAAAAACGATAACGTTCATTAAAAAATAATCCGAAAATGATAGTAGGCCTATGTCTATTCGGGGTTTTATAAGGCGTTCCCGACGAAGAACTCAGCGAATAAACTGAGTTTAAATATCCACATGATCTTCGAGGAAAGGACGCGTCATGATGACGTGTTTGTAACTCTGGGTCAGGTCCAAGTTAACCTGCCAGCGAGCAGGTTAGCTTCAGAGCATAAGTTGCTATAGTAACTGACTCCGGTTCTCTCTAAGCTCGGTTTCTGGAACGGAAAACCTCGAGTTTCCGTGAACTCTGAGTTAACTTACCCGGGTTTTCTCGCTTAACCCGCTTCTTGGAACACCCCCCCGAAGCGGGTTAAGCGAGAAAACCGGGTAAGTTAACTCAGAATTCACGGAAACTCGAGGTTTTCCGCTGAAACGAAGGTCACATTTCAAATATTACACATCGCGGATCAGCCCTAAATTCTCTCCAGATTGTTATACATCGCTCTTCGTTTTTTGCTAGTGGAAGTTTTTTTATAGTGTAGGAGATGCGGAATCTGTCAGCAAATTAAAGCTATTGTATGTCGGTCTGTCCGAAAACTATGTCTGGCATTAAAATGACTAGTGTCCAGTTTTGTGGTGTTTCCTGGGCATAAGCCAGCTATGGACATCAAAGAGGAACTCCACAGCATCGTTGGTTTGTCTTTAATTCACAAGGACAATAAAGAAATTAAGCAAAGGAGAAGCAGTATATAACAAACTTCATTCCATTTACATTTTAAGGATTTCCTAGAGTAATTGGCTGCATTGATGGAACCTACATATGCTACCTATTACAGCACCATTAGAACATGAAGGCGATTACATAAACAGAAAATCCATCCATAGCATTAATGTACAGGTACTATCCTTTATAACACTTAATGAATAATGTACTTATCTTTAATGGTAACAAAAATAACGTAGCTATTGTAACTGACTGTTCTCCCCATCAAGATCATATGTGATGCTTCCCACCCCATCACAAATGTTGAAGCCAGATGGCCAGGATCCGTGTATGATTCCACTGTACAACAAATCTGAACAGAGTAGGCCTGAGGTAGTTATGCTAGTTATTCACATTGACGGCCTCCTTCATGGAGACAGAGGGTATCCCTGCCTGCCCTATAGCCTACCTTATGACTCGAGGAATCCTCGAGGCCAGGTTCCAGTGCCTGAAGGGGCTCAGAGTTACCCCTGATAGGGCGTGCCACATAATAATGGTATATGTGGTATTACACAACATTGCAACCATCCAGGAAGAGCGACAGCCTACCATCTCTGACATGCCCACAGATGAGAAACCTTACATGCATGTAGGTGACAACAGAGATGGTGGAGTTGTCAGAGATTCACTGTTATGTTTCATTATTTCATTTTTCTTGTAAATAAATATATTTTAGAATATAGATATAGTTATGTACAGCCATACCACTTTGTACTACATTCTCAGATTAGACCTGGAATTAGTAAGTGTTCAATTAAAAAATATTTTAAAACTCAATACAGTATTATAAAGGTGGAGAAAATAATAATATAATCGTACCCTTCTGCTAAATGTAAAAATATGTCAAAATGGCAATTTTTTGACATGCTGACTGCATTTCTCTAGGAGCTACCGCAGTATTACATTTACGTTTGATAATATCTAAATATTCTGCATACGCAGTCATTAATACTTCAAGCTACAGTGGTGTGAAATACGATGCTCGGCTGATTTTCGCGTTTAGTGTTAACAAACTCTAAACTTAACCCTGAACTCTGAGTTGTCTTACCCCGATCTGATATACTCAGAGTTTTCGGTTCCAAAAAGGCTGATCGGAGTTAAAGTAATCAGGGTCGCTCAACTATGAGTAGGTTGACCCAGACAGAAGTGCGTTCAAGCGTAACTATAAAAGGCATTCTTAATGGAACGCAGATAAATAGGATTTATCATGGACTTAAACCCGCTTTCTGGAATACCCCCCTGGACTGTGGTCACAGTGCGATCTGTTGTCTAGTTTACAAACCCTGAATGCCAGTAGGCATTAAGCTTCTTCCATTAAGCTTCACACACTCCTGCTGTATCACTAAAGCTGTGAGATCTACTGAAATTTGGGTGTTAAATATGAAATGACTCAAGTGATTCTGTTCCCTGCTATCCTGCAGACTGTCATTCTTTAAGAAGTGATCAGATTCACAAAGATATTCATGTGTCTCACTGTAAATACCATTTTATCTTTTGTCTTGCAATACAAAATTCAACATAGGACTTTCAATCGTTTTTTTTCTTTGACAACGACCACTTGTTTCAGCACATTTTGTTTAGCTGTGCATGTAGACTTCCCCACAGTTCAGATTCTTTCGTGTCCGTCGTCTGTCTGGGGCAGTGTGTGCTGATGCAGCGTGGTTTACAGCCACCGTGCTGATCTTCCTGTTAGACACACTCTCACATTCCCCCTGGGATATTAACAGGAAACGAGAGAGATAGACAGAGAGGCAGAGAGTGGCAGAGAGAGACACAGACCAAGAGGCAGAGAGAGACAGATAAAGGAACATAATCCAATATAGGCCAGAACAATATGAAGAAAGCATGCAATATGTGTATTAATAACAATGCTCATCACTATGATGAGATGACTTGTGATAAATGAGCAAATATTTAAATGTCCACTGCTAACATGTTCACGTGATCAGAGTAACAACGGGCATGTGAGCATAAAACCACCTCATTGAGTTGAGTTTGTTTGGGTTGAGTTGGGATGGCATAGGTTGGTTTAGGTTGGGCTAGGTCTCCTGCAATGGTGGGTTTTCCCTTAAAGCAGATTGTTTCTAGAAGATGGTATATAGAAATCAAGGATTTTTAGAGCATTAAAAAATCAGTGCCTAACAAAATACAGCATTAACTATGTTTGTATTTGTTTACACAAATAGAAAGGTATGTGTAATTTATAAATGGGCCCACTGTTCTGAAAGAGAGAGAGAGAGGGGTTGGGTGGAGGTTTGAGTTGAAGAGGATTGCTGGTGAAGTGAATCCACCAACTAAATCTACTGACTCACACTGTGTGTATTTGAAACATTACCGAAATGAAACATTACCCTCCACCACCACCAAACCAAAGATTATTTTGAGCATATTACAGCTTGTTCTGGGAGCCACCTTGTTGTGCGATGAGCATCTCCTTTGACCATCATGTGGCAGCATGTGTGTGTATGTGTGTGTATGTGTGTGTGTGTGCGTCCTTTAAGAGAGATTTTTTCACAGGATCCGAAGAGATATCAAAATTGATAAGTTTTATTCGAACACAGATACCTTGCAGAAAGAGAGAGACACATAAAGATAGAGAGGTAAGAACCAAACGAGAGAGAGAGAGAGAGAGAGAGAGAGAGAGAGAGAGAGAGAGAGCTACAGCATAGGTAAAATAAAAACACATTAGAGGAAGGCAGACAGATAGAGCAGAGGTAAGAACCAAACACTTTTCATATAGTTTGTCAATGGCTGCCTGTCCCTCAGAACTGGAAAACAGGACCTGCTAACAGACTGAAGTAGCATTCGGTTGCATTATAATTTTCCCCCTGTGGAATATGGAACATTAGTCAGGAAAATCTGACTAATCTTTGAATGTGTAATAGCATAATGCTTCTCTTTAGATGGCCATCTAACTAGAGAGAAAACCCCCATTTCACCATTCTCCACCTCCTCTTTCCCTTTCTCCCTTCCTCCTCGCACTCTTCCCACCTCTCCTAATTAGCTCAACAAACCTTTAATTGTCCATTTTTACCATATATTACTATTTTACTAGGATTACGAAAAAAAAAGAACGAGTCACCTTCTAAAGTAAAATATTTTGTGCAAATTACTGTAATTATATACTCGAGCGGGAGGAAAGACTTACTTTTCTTTCTTTCTTTTTTTGAAAGATGTGTGAATTGACCAATGGGAAAACAAAAAAGCGGGTAAGAAGTCACATGAACGTGTAAACATCTGCGCGCCCGGCAGCCAATGAGAGGCTCCGGGGGGCGTGGCTCCCTGCTGGGGGGTAATAATGGAGGCTTGATGGTCGAGCTTGTGTGCGCGCGAGCCTGCTGGAATCTCACCGTGGCGGGCGGCGGAGCGACTCGCTTCCCGGTCACTCAAGCGTCCCAACTCTCCCGTTTTTGGACACGGTTCTCCAGGCGTCGGGGCGTCTCCGGGCTCCCTTTACGTGTTTACGCGGTCGCGGCTGTTTTTCGACGTTTCCAGAATGGTGTTAGCTAGCTAGCTAGCTAGCTCAGGAGCTAACTACCTGGCTACGTTAGCTGCTACCTGTTAGCCTAGCGGCTAGGCTAGCTGGGTCGGTGCAGCGGTGTAGTGTGCCGGGCGCTCGCGGTACTTTCCCCTCAGAGGAGCGGGTGGCGGCCGAGCCCGACGACTGAATAATTTAGGAGGTGAGTGTTGGTTTGCCTTGTTCCAGCACGGCTACGGGTGCGCTTCAGCAGCGTGCCGGTTATCGTGGCGCGGCTGTCTGACGTGGTGGGGAAGTGTTTACGGTGGAGCGGCCACCGTTACTGCTGACCCGCTATCAGCTAGTTGTGCTAACTAGCTAACGGGCTAATGACCGTGCCATAGGCCACTAGCATCATAGGCCACGCGTGCTGAGTTAGGCAACTGGGTGAGGAGGTGTAGTCCAGTCACAGTTGGGTGAGGAGGTGTAGTCCAGTCGCAGCTGGGTGAGGAGGTGTAGTCCAGTCGCAGCTGGGTGAGGAGGTGTGGTCCAGTGGCAGCTGGGTGAGGAGGTGTGGTCCAGTGGCAGCTGGGTGAGGAGGTGTGGTCCAGTGGCAGCTGGGTGAGGAGGTGTGGTCCAGTGGCAGCTGGGTGAGGAGGTGTGGTCCAGTGGCAGCTGGGTGAGGAGGTGTGGTCCAGTGGCAGCTGGGTGAGGAGGTGTAGTGGTACAGTCGCAGCTGGGTGAGGAGGTGTAGTGGTACAGTCGCAGCTGGGTGAGGAGGTGTAGTGGTACAGTCGCAGCTGGGTGAGGAGGTGTAGTGGTACAGTCGCAGCTGGGTGAGGAGGTGTAGTGGTACAGTCGCAGCTGGGTGAGGAGGTGTAGTGGTACAGTCGCAGCTGGGTGAGGAGGTGTAGTGGTACAGTCGCAGCTGGGTGAGGAGGTGTAGTGGTACAGTCGCAGCTGGGTGAGGAGGTGTAGTGGTACAGTCGCAGCTGGGTGAGGAGGTGTAGTGGTACAGTCGCAGCTGGGTGAGGAGGTGTAGTAGTCCAGGCGCAGCTGGGTGAGGAGGTGTAGTGCCTTTTCTGTAGAGCTGTAGTTTCTTTCTACTGCAATTTCCTCAAATATGACTGTTTACATCTCTGTCTGCAGGTGTGTTGATATCAGGAGACACGAAACACGAGACCATCATGCAACTCGAAGCTTGATTTAGGGAATCTTGCTGCACAATATGCCGCGTGTCAGCCCGGACTGTCACCCCGGTGGAGACCTCTTGTCATGACGCTGTTCTTTGCCCCGGGATTCTGTTTTGACGGCACGAATCTATCACTCGTATTGTGACATGGTGTTTGCTGTTATTTCCTTTTAAAACCCCCCCGAAGCATCAACAATGAATGTATGGGAGGATAATTTGGACGGATACTTCTGAATAACGTTTTCCAAGCAGGAATTTCCACGGAAGCTCCGCCTGGATCGGACTTTCTCACATTATTTCTAACAAGGAGTCGGTGCGTGTGGGATCATGGCCTCGGTGTGGAAGAGACTGCAACGTGTGGGGAAGCACGCGTCAAAGTTCCAGTTTGTAGCTTCTTATCAAGAGCTCATGGTGGAATGCACAAAGAAATGGTGAGTGTTTCTGGCGCTCTGCGTGCTGATGTGTGAGCGCGTACTTCGCCTCTGGCCCGCGCGGCTGTGGAATGCAGAGCTGGTTTATGATGTGTGTGAAGATTGTGATTGCAGGGTCCACAGTAGCAGGCACGCATGTGTAGTAGAGGGAGGGACCAGCGCTAATGCGCCCTTACCGTTAATTTCGCCGCTTTCACGTCCAGGGCGTGTGTGCGGGTGTGTGATGCAGTTCCTCCCTGCTCCAGTGAACGTCAGTGGGTCTTCCTGGTTCACGGAGTGTGATGCTTCACTTCAGAACTCGCATGCACACTCATTCACACAGATCAGCGAGATAACCCAGGGGATAACCCGCATGTGGTTTTGAAGGGTCAAAACTGTTGCCACAGGCAGCACGTGCATGAGGGAGAAACAGTTGTGAGAGAGTGTGTGTGTGTGTACGTGTGTGAGATGGATGGAATGAGAGGAATGTTCTGATGTCTGCTCTGAGGCGCAGGAGGAGGGAGGGAGAGTGAGGGAAGACTGTCTCCGTTAATCTGCATTTTAGATGTGTGTGTGTGTGTGTGCGTGTGTGTGTGCGTGTGTGTGTGCGTGTGTGTGTGCGTGTGTGTGTGCGTGCGTGCGTGTGCGTGCGTGCGCGTGCGTGCGCGTGCGTGTGCGTGCGTGTGCGTGCGTGCGTGCGTGTGTGCGTGCGTGTGTGCGTGTGTGTGTGCGTGTGTGTGTGCGTGCGTGTGTGTGTGTTGCTAGTCTTGACCGATGTGTGTACACGTATGTGAACCCAGAACCATCCAGCTTGGACTGAACTCCAGGACATTCTCCACTAGGGCTTGAGCCCATAGACAGTTCCATTGTCTGTGTGTGCTATAATGTAGAAAGCTACGTTTATTACTTATTAATAAATGGTTATCAGCTTATTTTCAGAGAATTTATTTTCAGACGAGTGTTGCGTTCACCACCCATTTGAGTGTTACGTAACACCCCCCCCCCCCCCCCCCCCGCGCTCAACAACTTTCGTTCGCCATAAACCATACACCACCGTGTTCTCCATATACCCCATAAACCATACACCACCGTGTTCTCCATATACCCCATAAACCATACACCACCGTGTTCTCCATATACCCCATAAACCATACACCACCGTGTTCTCCATATACCCCATAAACCATACACCACCGTGTTCTCCATATACCCCATAAACCAGGTATCACCAAATGGCGGACCGCGGTCCGGACCCGAACGCCGTCCTGTCCGGACCCAATCACATTCCTGATTAACTGGATACGGACCGAAATGCCAAAAAAATTTTTACGGGAGACTATATTTTAAAACGGAGAATTTATTTTCAGACGAGTGTTACGTTCACCACCCATTTGAGTGTTACGTTCAACCCCCCCCCGCTCAACAACTTTCGTTCGCCACCGCGAACCCGGACCTAAGGTCTGAGCTATCTGCCAAAAATGGACCGCGGAAAGATTTAATTGATTACCCCTGCCATAAACCATACACCACCGTGTTCTCCATGTACCCCATAAACCATACATCAACCATTGTGTACTCAATTATTTAGTTTCTTTGTGATTTTGTACACTCTTTTACTTTAGAGCAATACTTAAAATATGAGCTTCATTCACTGGAATCTAGAATGATGGAGAGATATGTTATTTGTGTTTTGATTTTGTAGAATGAATATCTCCAGTATTGAGTTAATGGCAGTGGAGATTATATTGACACAAATTCTGACTTTTATTTTGCTTAATTAATGAATGACAATTAAGGTGTTCATGAAAATAATTGCATAGTGATTGAAATGACAGTGTAAAGGAGAGGCAGAGTATAAGAAGCTTCCTCTGTGCCCTGCCACCCCGTGGTGACCTTTGTCCATTGTAGAGTTGCACATAGACAGCATGGAAGACATTAACCTAAGGAGCTGTAGCCCAGTCACCTGTATCGCTGTAATGTTTCCCTGTACATATTGTCATTTTCTTTGTCAGCACATACGTTTATTGAGTAAAACCTAAATGAAAGGTAGCGTGAGCTTCAGTACAGGAGAAGGAGTGGAGAGCAGGAAGTGGGTGAGTACAGGGAAGCACAGAAGAGTGTTGGAGGTTTTACTGGGAGAACAGAAATAAGAGGATGATGAAGAGGGAGAGACACGTTGGACATTCAGGACATCCGCACAAAAGGACCCCGTGATTCATGACCCGGCAGCTCTGTAAGTCCGTACTGGTCTGGTCTTAGTGTTGTGTGTGGGCGTGTCCAGGTCTTCGTTGGAGGGGTTGTGTGTGTCCCACAGTCTACCACTATGGGACTCTGCTCCAAGCTGGATTCTGCTTAGTCAGTGCTACACAGGTACTGGCGTCTTTTTGGAACCTCACCTGTCTCCTTCCTTTGCCATGGACACGCCTCCAGGAACAGGTTGCCAGGTTACGAGCCATGCCAGGTCGTGTTGTAGAAGCTCCTGTTTGGCCTACCTGAATGGCTGTAGGTTAAAACGCTCGCAGACCGAATAACGCCTCAGTGGTGGAAGGAATTCCATGTAAACTCTTGGGGTTTGGCGTATTTGTTCTGTTGGGCTTTATGTGGTGAAAGAAGAAATACAATTTCACACGAGTTGCATAATATAGAGCGCCCTGCAACTCGCATGTAACAGCAGGTGCACCGAGCTGAAACAGCCAATCAGATTGCTGATGTTACGTCATGTGATCATGCTGAACGATGTAATTTCAAGCAAATAATGTCATCAGATCCTCAAAAACACTTTTTGCCAGGTTGATTTTCATCACAGACGTTTCTCTTGGGCTCTGTTTATACTTGGTTTAACAAATGTTAACATGAGCGGCTGTTTACTCGTATGCCTGTGTTATTGTGTATTGTTACTGATGCTGTCATGATCTGCGTAACGTGATTCTTCAGTTTCTTCTTTCTTACCATCTCGTACATGAGTAATGCAATATGTAAAAACGAGGGCTGATAAGTTGCCTAAATAGTGGTGTAATCAAAATGCATTGGATGAGATTCTGGGCGTGGTTTTGAGATTCTGGGCGTGGTTTCAGTAACTGCCTGGTTACCTGTGCACTGATTCGGGCTTCAGGAGGAACAAACAGATTCAAGAGGGGGCATGAAAGGTTGCCTCACATGTCTTGTGGTTCTGCGTAAACCACGGGAACCGGTGACCTACGTCCTCCTCAGAATGGTCTTTCTCCGTCGGGTGGTGGGGTTCATGCTCCGTCATGGGGGCTGGGGTAAGAGGGAGGAGGTTAGGGCGGGAGAAGCTGCTTCTCCATGCTGAGGGTGGGGGCCTGAGGGTGGGGGCCTGAGGGTGGGGCCTGAGGGTGAGCGTCTGAGGGTGAGGGCCTGAGGAGGATCCCTCGGGCATCTCCTGCTGGAGGCATACCACGGATAACTGGTGGTTATCACACTGGAGGCAGAGCGTGCTTGCGTGTGCTTGTGTGCGTGTGCGTGTGTGTGTGTGTGTGCGCACTCCTTAGTGAAACATCCATTTGAAGTCTATGCGTGTGGTCAGTCCTGGGCCAGATCTTCTGTGAGGCTTCACCGGTCTGCTGTAGCTGTTCACAACCAGCACAGCACGCTTCCCTGTGAAGAGTCACCAGGAAGTCTGAACAGGGCGTGAAGCGGGCGATGAGAGACCCCGCCAGTGACGCATCGCAGCTCTTATTCCTGTCAGTCTTGTGCTTTTTTAGTTGTAATTGGTAGGAGTACAGATGAGCAACTGGGCATCACAGATTCACTGGTTCCAGACCAGCAAGACTGTGGGGTCAGAATGGCACCCGTTCTGCCATTCTTCCTCCTGAGAAGCTGTTTATTTATGTATGCAGTGTGATGGCACCATGCCAGTGAAAAGTGGAGCAGTCTAGAATTATTAGGTCTAGGTGCAGTGTCTTCCAGTCTTGTGTCTTCCAGATGGGTTGTAGTGGTGATCTCAGTAGCATCAGGGTTCAAGGGACCCAGTAACATTTTGGGGGAAAAAATATTGCCTGGACAAAATGTGTTGCCAGTTAATACAACGAGGCTGTCCCAAAACCTAGTGAACTGTCTACATGGCCATTGTTTACATAGGTGTACATAGGTTTTGGGAAGGACCCATTTTTGCCCCAGAGAGCAGTGACCGCTGGGAGTTTTAGTATGATTTTGTGTCCTGAGAACTTCCCCACCCTCACCTCACACCTGGAGAAACGGACAGAAGCACACAGTATGATGTAGGACGATCAGTTTGGCTTTGGGGCCAACTGCCGTTTCACAAACCTGAATTCACTTTATTGTTCTCTGCGTGAGGATCAGAAGAGGGTGGTGTTGGGTGTGTGTTGAACCTTGAGGGTTGTGTGTATCTGTTCCTTTGCTTTATCACTCCAGAGAGACTCGTCGTGTATTTTGACGTTTCTTTTCCTCCTCTTCGTCCGTTTCCGTGGCTGGCGGATGCGGGCAGTTGAGTGTCCCCACCAAAGGCCTCGTTCCAGTTCTCACTTTTAACACTTGTTGACTCCACACTTCCCCTCGTGTCGTGCGCTCAGGGAAGCCCATATCTCAGGAGTGGCCACAGGAAACGCGCTATTGGTCGAGCCAAATGTGAAGAGGGGCAGAGCGGTGACTAAACACCTCTTTAGAGTTTAGTGTCATTTCCGTGCACACCTCTGCACCCGAGCCAGCTCATCCAGCAATCGGACGGCTCGCACCCTCGGGTGTGCTTCAGCAGGACGGACCAGCACCAGGTCCGAACAGCCAGGCGTGTGCTGGCCCTGTTTACTCGGTGGACCATCAGTACTTCTGTGCGTCTGCTTCCAGTGCCGTAGGTGGTTGTAGACCCACAATCTCCATTCTGGAGAGTCCGTTCTAGGCCCCTGTGTTGGGGAGAGTCTGTTCTAGGCCCCTGTGTTGGGGAGAGTCTGTTCTGCGCCCCTGTGTTGGGGAGAGTCTGTTCCAGGCCCCTGTGTTGGGGAGAGGCTCTTCTGCGCCCCTGTGTTGGGGAGAGGCTCTTCTGCGCCCCTGTGTTGGGGAGAGTCTGTTCTGCGCCCCTGTGTTGGGGAGAGGCTGTTCTGCGCCCCTGTGTTGGGGAGAGGCTGTTCTGCGCCCCTGTGTTGGGGAGAGGCTGTTCTGTGCCCCTGTGTTGGGGAGAGGCTGTTCTGCGCCCCTGTGTTGGGGAGAGGCCGTTCTGCGCCCCTGTGTTGGGGAGAGGCCGTTCTGCGCCCCTGTGTTGGGGAGAGGCCGTTCTGCGCCCCTGTGTTGGGGAGAGGCCGTTCTGCGCCCCTGTGTTGGGGAGAGTCTGTTCCAGGCCCCTGTGTTGGGGAGAGTCTGTTCTGCGCCCCTGTGTTGGGGAGAGTCTGTTCTAGGCCCCTGTGTTGGGGAGAGGCTGTTCCAGGCCCCTGTGTTGGGGAGAGGCTGTTCCAGGCCCCTGTGTTGGGGAGAGGCTGTTCTGCGCCCCTGTGTTGGGGAGAGGCTGTTCTGCGCCCCTGTGTTGGGGAGAGGCTGTTCTGCGCCCCTGTGTTGGGGAGAGGCTGTTCTGCGCCCCTGTGTTGGGGAGAGGCCGTTCTGCGCCCCTGTGTTGGGGAGAGGCCGTTCTGCGCCCCTGTGTTGGGGAGAGGCCGTTCTGCGCCCCTGTGTTGGGGAGAGGCTGTTCTGCGCCCCTGTGTTGGGGAGAGGCTGTTCTGCGCCCCTGTGTTGGGGAGAGGCTGTTCCGCGCCCCTGTGTTGGGGAGAGGCTGTTCTGCGCCCCTGTGTTGGGGAGAGGCTGTTCTGCGCCCCTGTGTTGGGGAGAGGCCGTTCTAGGCCCCTGTGTTGGGGAGAGGCTGTTCTGCGCCCCTGTGTTGGGGAGAGGCTGTTCTAGGCCCCTGTGTTGGGGAGAGGCTGTTCTGCGCCCCTGTGTTGGGGAGAGGCCGTTCTGCGCCCCTGCCCTGAGTTCTGTGATTCCTTTTGTGCTGCCCTCACTTCCTTTGGGAGGGAGCGCCTGTCTCGGACACACACACACACACACTCTCTGTGTGTGCGGTAGCGGAAGTTCCTGGTTTGCCCACGCCCCTCCCGAGAGACTGTGGTGTGTATGCCCAGGGAAGACACTTCCTCCTGGGCCGTGTGTCTGCCTGCAACTCACTCCACACCCCACTGATACCATCCTTCCTCTCTCTCTCTCCCTCTCTCTTTCTCTCTCTCTCTCTCTCTCTCTTTCTCCCTTTCAATGAAGACATTCCTCAAAAAGAGATTGTCTGTGTATATTTTTCTTCAGCTCTTCTTAAATGTTGTCCTATTCTGTATTGGTTGTAGAGATTTTATTTCCAGTTCTGGAAAGTTGAGAGAATCTACATAAGATCAGTGGATGGTTGAGATGGAGCTGAGGTGGTGGTGTGTTTGGAGATGGAGCTGTGGTGGTGGTGGTGTGTTTGGAGATGGAGCTGAGGTGGTGGTGGTGTGTTTGGAGATGGAGCTGAGGTGGTGGTGGTGTGTTTGGAGATGGAGCTGTGGTGGTGGTGGTGTGTTTGGAGATGGAGCTGTGGTGGTGTGTTTGGAGATGGAGCTGGAGCTGTGGTGGTGGGGGGTGTGTTTGGAGATGGAGCTGAGCTGTGGTGGTGTGTATGGAGATGGAGCTGAGGTGGTGGTGGTGGTGTGTTTGGAGATGGAGCTGAGGTGGTGGTGTGTTTGGAGATGGAGCTGAGGTGGTGGTGTGTTTGGAGATGGAGCTGAGGTGGTGGTGTGTTTGGAGATGGAGCTGAGGTGGTGGTGGTGGTGTGTATGGAGATGGAGCTGAGGTGGTGGTGGTGGTGTGTATGGAGATGGAGCTGAGGTGGTGGTGTGTTTGGAGATGGAGCTGAGGTGGTGGTGTGTTTGGAGATGGAGCTGAGGTGGTGGTGTGTTTGGAGATGGAGCTGAGGTGGTGGTGGTGGTGTGTATGGAGATGGAGCTGAGGTGGTGGTGGTGGTGTGTATGGAGATGGAGCTGAGGTGGTGGTGGTGGTGTGTATGGAGATGGAGCTGAGGTGGTGGTGGTGGTGTGTATGGAGATGGAGCTGAGGTGGTGGTGGTGGTGTGTATGGAGATGGAGCTGAGGTGGTGGTGGTGGTGTGTATGGAGATGGAGCTGAGGTGGTGGTGTTTTTTGAAGTGGTGCTGCAGTACGTGTGATCTGCTGTGAGCTCAGCGTTTGTGGGGTTTGGATGGAGTTGGGCTTCTGGAGTGAAGTTCTGGAGTGAAGTTCTGGAGAGTCAGTCCAGTAATGTGCAGCTCCTGAGACTGGCTCTCACTGTACTAAGAATATCCTTGTTCATTTTTCTGTTTTGATGATGTGATGTGTTTGTTTTGGTGCTGCAGTACAGATGAGAGAGTGCATGATATCTGATACAGCATGAGTGAGGGTAGATAATGAGGAATAGGCGCGTGTGTGTGTGTGTGTGTGTGTGGAGACAGAAGACGAGGACATAAGTCATGTTAAATGAACTTGAGAGAGGGAAGGGTTAGGAAAAGAATGATGGAGGGGTGATAGGAAGAGAGAGGGGTTGATGGAGAGAGAGAGAGGGGGATAGAGGGAATGGACAATAAAGGCTGAGCTGGCTGCAGTGGAAAATGAAGCATCTGATATGATCATTTATTTATTATTGAGCTGCCAGAGAGGTGAAATGAGGACAGAGCTGAGATTGGTGTGTGTGTGTGTGTGTGTGTGTGTGTGTGTGTGTGTGTGTGTGTGTGTGTGTGTGTGTGTGTGAAGGAGAAGAATGGATGACTGCAGGGAAGGGGTGTGTAAGGTGACGTTAGTTACAAGTGTGTACAGTAGACAGCTTTGAAGTTTAATTTCCTGCCAAGGCGTGTTGACATGTCTCTGTCTCTGTCTGCAGTGGGACTGCTGGAACAGGGAGTCGTGTCCTCTGTGTCTCACTCTCAGTGAGAGTGTCTGCTTCACCCTGTGTGTGTCACTCTCAGTGAGAGTGTCTGCTTCACCCTGTGTGTGTCACTCTCAGTGGGAGTGTCTGCTTCACCCTGCGTGTGTCACTCTCAGTGAGAGTGTCTGCTTCACCCTGCGTGTGTCACTCTCAGTGAGAGTGTCTGCTTCACCCTGCGTGTGTCACTCTCAGTGAGAGTGTCTGCTTCACCCTGCGTGTGTCACTCTCAGTGAGAGTGTCTGCTTCACCCTGCGTGTGTCACTCTCTGTGAGTGTCTGCTTCACCCTGTGTGTGTCACTCTCTGTGGGAGTGTCTGCTTCACCCTGCGTGTGTCACTCTCAGTGGGAGTGTCTGCTTCACCCTGCGTGTGTCACTCTCAGTGGGAGTGTCTGCTTCACCCTGCGTGTGTCACTCTCTGTGGGAGTGTCTGCTTCACCCTGCGTGTGTCACTCTCTGTGGGAGTGTCTGCTTCACCCTGCGTGTGTCACTCTCTGTGGGAGTGTCTGCTTCACCCTGCGTGTGTCACTCTCTGTGGGAGTGTCTGCTTCACCCTGCGTGTGTCACTCTCTGTGGGAGTGTCTGCTTCACCCTGCGTGTGTCACTCTCTGTGGGAGTGTCTGCTTCACCCTGCGTGTGTCACTCTCTGTGGGAGTGTCTGCTTCACCCTGCGTGTGTCACTCTCTGTGGGAGTGTCTGCTTCACCCTGCGTGTGTCACTCTCTGTGGGAGTGTCTGCTTCACCCTGCGTGTGTCACTCTCTGTGGGAGTGTCTGCTTCACCCTGCGTGTGTCACTCTCTGTGGGAGTGTCTGCTTCACCCTGTGTGTGTCACTCTCTGTGGGAGTGTCTGCTTCACCCTGCGTGTGTCACTCTCTGTGGGAGTGTCTGCTTCACCCTGCGTGTGTCACTCTCTGTGGGAGTGTCTGCTTCACCCTGCGTGTGTCACTCTCTGTGGGAGTGTCTGCTTCACCCTGCGTGTGTCACTCTCTGTGGGAGTGTCTGCTTCACCCTGCGTGTGTCACTCTCTGTGGGAGTGTCTGCTTCACCCTGCGTGTGTCACTCTCTGTGGGAGTGTCTGCTTCACCCTGCGTGTGTCACTCTCAGTGGGAGTGTCTGCTTCACCCTGCGTGTGTCACTCTCAGTGGGAGTGTCTGCTTCACCCTGCGTGTGTCACTCTCAGTGGGAGTGTCTGCTTCACCCTGCGTGTGTCACTCTCAGTGGGAGTGTCTGCTTCACCCTGCGTGTGTCACTCTCAGTGGGAGTGTCTGCTTCACCCTGCGTGTGTCACTCTCAGTGGGAGTGTCTGCTTCACCCTGCGTGTGTCACTCTCAGTGGGAGTGTCTGCTTCACCCTGCATGTGTCACTCTCAGTGGGAGTGTCTGCTTCACCCTGCGTGTGTCACTCTCTGTGGGAGTGTCTGCTTCACCCTGCGTGTGTCACTCTCTGTGGGAGTGTCTGCTTCACCCTGCGTGTGTCACTCTCTGTGGGAGTGTCTGCTTCACCCTGCGTGTGTCACTCTCTGTGGGAGTGTCTGCTTCACCCTGCGTGTGTCACTCTCTGTGGGAGTGTCTGCTTCACCCTGCGTGTGTCACTCTCTGTGGGAGTGTCTGCTTCACCCTGCGTGTGTCACTCTCTGTGGGAGTGTCTGCTTCACCCTGCGTGTGTCACTCTCTGTGGGAGTGTCTGCTTCACCCTGCGTGTGTCACTCTCTGTGGGAGTGTCTGCTTCACCCTGCGTGTGTCACTCTCTGTGGGAGTGTCTGCTTCACCCTGCGTGCGTCACTCTCTGTGGGAGTGTCTGCTTCACCCCGCGTGCGTCACTCTCTGTGGGAGTGTCTGGACTGCATGTCCTTTATTTTAAACCTCCACTGTGTTGATGAATAGCACTAAGGTGAAGCTGCAGTGTAGTTTTGGGTGGGGTCATGATGGGCTCTCCTACTGGGTTCTTTGCTGCTTCTTGTTAGGGTTTTGCTGATCTCGGATCAGATACCTGCCATGTTTTTGGGGATTACACAAGCTCATCACAAACCAGCTATTTGGCTCAGAAATGCTTGAGGAGCACAAACACTTAAACGCACTGAAACACTTAAACGCACAAACATGCTGTGTGTGTGTGTGTGTGTGTGTGTGTGTGTGTGTGTGTTGAGCACGTTGAGCTCCACCTGTGAGCTGCTCTATTTGTTTGGTTTCTTGCTTGGACTCGTTAAGCTCGTTAGCAGTGGCACCTGCGCCCTGCAGCTGTCTGCGTGAATCTCAGCAGCTCACAGGCCTGCAGAGCTGTGGGCAGAGGAGATCTACTGCTCTGTGGTCCAGGCACCCTGAGCCAGTGGACATTAGGCCTGCACTCACTCTGCTGGAGATGGACTGAAACTCATTACTAATTCACAGCACACACACACACACACACACACACACACACACACACACACACAAAGTGATCATGGTGTATAAGTTCTAGTTTGTATGTGATCATTGACTGGTCATATGATATCTGTGTGTGTGTGAGAGGATGGATAAAGGATGGATTGTCTTCATTGCATAGCTGAAGGGAGTATTAGGCAAGATCCCAGCTCTTTATAAACTGTGTTGTTTTTTAAAGGTTGGGCTGAAAGCCCTGCTGATTAATCACAGTGGTTAAGCTCAGTATTAAAGGGCTTATTAAAATACTGCTGCATCTGGACTAAAGCATTTATTTTATATATTGCGTGTGTGTGCATTATGGGTGTGGGTGCGTGCCTTACTCCACACGTTGCTCACACACTCGCGCGCACACACACACACACACACACACACACGTGTCGATGCTGGTTCATTCTAATGTTTGGCTTCTCTCTCTTCCTAACAGGCAACCTGACAAACTAGTGGTAGTGTGGACACGCAGGAGTAGACGGAAATCCTCCAAGGTGAGCTGTCTGTCTGACTGTCTGTCTGTCTGTCTGGCTGGCTGTCTGTCTGAGTCTCAGTTGGTCATCTCTATATTAGTTGCGGATTAAAGCCATTCAGTACCCACCAGACTGAACACCACCACGTTGGTCTGTTAATTGTGGGATATGTAACCCCACCACCACACTGTGAACATAATTGAGAGGGCATCGGTTCAGTGCAGGCGCCACCCAGTGGCGTAAGTGCAGCGGTGCACATGAGTATAGTTCACGGTAGAGTTCTGCTCCTGCTGACTGGTGTGATTGGGAGACGTTAGCAGTGCCGTGGTGTTCCAGTGTCTTTAGTTTGTTTCCCACATTCGTTACACGTTGCGTCCCTCAGTTGTGTCCAAGGATTTCAACTCCGTACAGTCAAAGGCTCCACATACTGTACTGCAGCCATAGCCATGGCAACCCCGTTTGTTTACATTTGACACATTTGACATTTGTCTCTCCGGTTTCCCGCTAGCGATAAGCCGATGTTGTGATGCGTCACGAGAAAAGGGGCAGCGTCCCAAATAAGAGTAACGCAGGGTTCCCGCGGGGTCTTAAAAAGTCTTAAAATGTCTGAAATTCAAAACTTTAAATTTAAGGCCTTAAAAGACTTAAAAAACAGCCAAATTTTCATCCAAGGTCTTAAATTTAATTTAGTCAGGTCTTAAAATTTTACCTTAGTTAATTTTAGAAAAGTGTAGTTTAATCGAAACGTCCGGAAGTCAGTTCTGTGTTGTCTGTGTTTGTGCGGGGCTACAGGTGTTGGTACGTGTTAATTAATTAAACTACAAAACCCATAATAACCGCAGGCAGGAAACGGCCCTTGTCACGAAAAGCCTTCACGCAATTTTGTGCCTCATCCCCGCCGTCTTCGCTATCGTCAGTGCCGGGTCCCGCCGGACTCCACCGCAGTATCACTAGTGCTTCGGCTAATGATATTCGGGCTACATTAGGATAGAGTGACGGCAATGTTCCCTGGTTCGAATATCGCGAAAAAGTTTTCGTGTGGACTAAACAAATCGCATATATAGCTAGATTTGGCTTGGCAGACTTCATCAAGAGAGAGTTGATACGCTCTTACCGGGCCGTATGTGTTTAATGTTCGATGAAAGCTTTAATTCAACCACAAAATCCAAACGGCTGGATCTTCATGTTCGGTTCTGGAGCAATGGATATGTGCAATCGAGGTACATGGGCTCTCATTTCATGGGCCATGAAACAGCGCAGGATCTACCAAAACTTATCAAAGTAAGTGATCCTTACTTATGCTCCACAGTCTTCTTTTCAATGTGTTAACCATTTTATACAATTGGGCTACAATACAAAAACATCTCAGAACCATGTACTGTCCATGGCATTGAGTTAGAGAAATGTTTCAATGCATGCTAAATCCCAGCTAGAGGAAATAAAAATATATTTACTGTGTTAAATCATGTAAAATTAAAAAAAAAAACAACTATGCCCTGTAGATGGGTTATGTCATGTTTTGAAACATGTTCCACTGTCCCATGCTCTGTTTCATGGATTGCACATGGTTTTATTTACATTGTACTGATGTATTGCCTTTTAGTGGGCATATATACATAGGGTAAAAACAGGTAGTGTGTCCCAACGTTTTCAATGTTAACATTCAAATTCATATTCAGCATGGCTAGACAAAGTAAGTTGGTTTCATCGGGATAATAAATAGAAAAGAAGGTAGGGGGTTAAAAAAGTTTTGTGTGTTAAGATACAGATGGCCTGGGGAAAGAAAATTCTGAGCCTTTATTTAATTAGTTAATTTTATAATTTCATTTATTTCAGTAATTTAACCAAAATGTAACATTTAATAAATTTTATCAGCTGCAGGGTGTGAGGATTTTGGTCAAACCATGCCTTAGACATACTTGAAGATAGGCTGAGTCTACATGTTGTTAAATGTATAATGTGTGTATGATTATTTAATTTGATGGTGTACGTCTATCTTTTTATTTCTTATTTTCCAACAAGGAGGTGGAGGCAGAAAACATGCAAGAGGACACAACTGGCACACACAGACTCATATGTGACTGTCACAATGCATGGAGGGGTCACAGGTTCCCCTCACCAAGGAACTCTTAGCATCTGTGGGTGCAGCACGGTCAAAATACTGACTCTTTCTGGATCAGGAATGTATCAGGAAAGAAAAGGAATCCCAGAGCCAGAAAAGAGAGCTGACTGAGCAGTCTTTAGAGGACCTTAAGAAAAGGAAGAAAAGCTTGGAAGACGTGTCCACTTGTCTTGCTAGAGTGGCAGATTCTCTTGCAGAAGAAGCTGAGGGCAAGGCTGGATCCAAGATGGCTTCTTTCCAAGTCAAATGCTGAGATTGGTACTGAAAAGGAAGAACTCAGAGATATGTAGGGTGAGGTTGTATGTAGATATACTAGTGTTGTGTTGGTAAGGTTGCTTGGGTTGAGAATGTTACTATTTTGATTATCTGTTTTAATACTGAATTAATGTAATCCTGTCACTAAATTAATCAAAATAAAATGTTTTAAGAGTTTCTGGGATCATTGGATTGTTGTGGTAATATGTTGTGTTGGTCTTAAATTTCACTGAGAATGGTCTTAAAAGGTCTTAAAAAAGTCTTAAATTTAACTCGCTGAAACCTGCAAGAACCCTGTAACGGCAACATAAAGACACGTAGGAGGTATTTATTATAACTCGCCTCACAGCGCCAGGATAACGAGTTATTTTAGACGAGTCTGCGTCAAGTCACGAGTTGTTTTTCTAGGTGATGTAAGTGTGACATCACTCTCACTCAGCGTCCAGCCCTGTTTGTGATGGGAGAGGGAGAAGAGGCTTTGATGGCTTCGTAGAAGCTTCTCTGGAAGAAAATATTTGATTTATCAAATGCACTCAAGCACAGTGTTGACTAGTTAGATCTCAAGTTCAGAGTAAGTGTGAACTCAGGTTGAGGTTGTATTCACCATTGTAAGAGGCCCAAAGGACCGAGATTAACGCAAGGCTGAATCTGGAGGGAAGTTCATGATTCACAGTTAACTCTTTCAGTAAAGCTATTTCTCCGGGGTGGGGGGTGGGGCTTCTCAGAGGTGTGGTAAGATGTGGGGGGGGGGGGGGGGGGGGGGGTGTATAGTGCTGAACCCAGTCACTGATGTTTTACACAGTGTAACTGCTGGACGTGGTGGACTTAATGTTAAGAGAATTTATGAGAGCTATTTAAAGAGCAGATCTGGAGTAGGTGTATGTAATAAAGTGAACATCCAGTGTGTGTGGTTCTTTTTAAACGATGTGAACCACTTCGGTGGCACTGTGTGTGTGTGTGTGTGTGTGTGTGTGTGTGTGTGTGCGCGTGTAATGAACTGTCCTGTGTATTCTTCTCCCCACTCAGTCTCATGGTTGGCAGCCAGGGATCAAGAACCCCTACAGAGGAGTGGTGATCTGGCCTGTTCCTGAGAACATCGAGATCACCGTCACACTCTTTAAGGTACGAACACCCAAAAGGGCCAATTTGACAGGGAGTACAAATATAAATCTTCACGTTGTTGGATGTTGGGTGCCCCTTGTGCAGCTCATAGCAACCCGCCCCCCCCCGCTGACAGCAGGTTTATAGCAGACTCATCACACGTTCATAATTGGCTTTTTCTCTGCTGGATCCAGGAGAAGATGAGTGGGGCAACTGTGATTGGGCCTGGGGGAGATGGGCGGGGCAACTGTGATTGGGCCAGGGGGACATGGGTGGGGCTTGCAGGTGCCAGTCAAAACAACTGGGAGCTGGAGGTCATGTGTCACTGCGGTCTTTGCTAAGTGCAGGAAGATCGATTGGCTCCGTCTCCTGGTGTCCGCAGCTGGAGAGAGGGAGCGCCCTGGCATTACTGAGGAGCGCTGCCCTCTAGTGGCCGACTGCCTAATGACCACGCTGCTGTTTGCACATCCATATTTACTGTTTGTCTTCTGCAGGACCCCCATGCGGAGGAGTTTGAGGACAAAGATTGGACATTCGTTATCGAGAATGTAAGTTCAGCAGAGCTGTTAAAGGAATGACCTGCAGCAGCACGTCTCTGCCTTATGGCATTTCTTTGGTTTTTGGGGATTTAGGGAACTTAAATACTGCTTTTCAGGCGTTTTCTACTTGTGGTGGTTTTTGCTATGTGATTACTGCCACCTTGTGTCCAGAGGGCATTATTACACACAGTCATCTTCAGGCAGGTCGCAGTACACTGGAAACATTCAGGGTGTTTGTATTCACTCACCTGTAACACCTGGATACTGTGAAGACTGGCAGGGTGACCTTGGTAAAAAAACAAACAAACAAACAAGACTTTAACAGCAATAACACCTGGTGAAAACATTTAATAGCAATGCCTGCTGGCAAAACTATATATTTAATGGCAATATCTACTGGTAAAAAAAATGCATTAATTGCATCATTACCTTGTACTAAAAACACATTGATGCAAATAATAATATTTGGTTTAACAAATAATTGGTTTAAAAAAACTGAAAACACAAACACATTAATAGCAACAGCATCTGGTAAAAAAAACACATTAATGACAATGAAGCCTGGTAAAATGACTCTGTAATAGCAACAGCTGTTGAGTGCTGTCCCAGTTACACTCTCACTGAATGCTGGAAGTCTCTCTCTCTTGTGTGTGTGTGTGTGTCACACTGAGTTCCTGTACATGTTTTCTTACCACTCTGTACAAGGCGCTACATGGCACAGCTGGGCTCGATTCTGACTGCCGTCCTGCCTCTTTGTGTCATTATGCGTTGCTGCATTATTGTTTGATTCGTGGTCCTGTTTAACCTTCCGCAGAAACACACACACACACACACAAACACACACACGCTGTTTGCACGCTCTGTCAGTATACACATGCACACACACATTCACACAAATACACTCAAGCTGAGAAATCTCAATTAGCAATTATGAATTTAATATTGGAGCCCCTCCTCTCTCCCCCAATCCCCTCCCTCTCTCCCTCCATTTTCCCCTCCCTCTTTTCACCCTCTTTTCACCTCCTCCCTTCTATCACCATCTCTTTCCGTCCCTCCTCCTCCTCCTTGCTTCTCTCCTTCTCTCGCTGTCTCTCCTACTCTCTCCCCCTCTATTTCTGTCTGTGTCTGATACACACACACACACACACACACACACACACGCATACACACACACTCTCTCCCCCTCTGTCTCTGTGTCTGACACTCCCGCTCTTGCTCGTGTGCTCTCTTTCGCTCCCTCTCCCCCTCTCTCTCTCCCCCTCTCTCTCCCCCCCCCCCTCTCTTTCTCTCTCTCTCAACCTCTCTACAGAGAGAGAGAGAATTTGGATCAGTACCAGACACTCATCGTCATTCCAGACGGGAGTCTCCAGTCCATCTGTCTGCTCAGCAGAAAGATATACACAAATACTACCCCCAACACACACACACACACACACACACACACGGTGTAGTCACAACAAATACACATGCAAACAGAAAATAAACACTGATGCACAGACATGTTTAGCTACCACACACTTGTACTAACTAGCTACGAGAGCCAAAGCTCATATTAATTCTCTCTTCGAAACAGACGGTCTAATTCACACTCGTCTGAAACACTCACTGTACGAGCAATCGCCTGTTTTCCTCCATTACAGGTTATGTTACAAGAAGTAGTGTAGCACTTCAATTTAAAAAATGCAGATTTAATTTGTTAAAAAGAAATATCCAATTAATGTAAAAGTGTGTGTGTGTGTGTGTGTGAGAGAGAAAGAAATGTCAGGTTTATGTTATCAATTCCATTTACTTGTTTTGAGGGAAATGTGGGAGTTGCCACCAGACTACATGGAATCAGAGCATGTGCACAGGTGAATGAACCACAGATGCTCTCAAAAGGTGAAACACGCGCGCTCAAATGGCATCCTTGGGTTGAGTTGAACCTAGGGAACTCTGATTAAACGGGAGAGGAAACCACGGCTTTAAAGCACACAGATCCACAATGCAGAGAGTGAAGGAGACATCTGAGGACATCAGGAAGAAGGTGGTGAGCCCATCAATCTGGGCAAAGCTACAAGAACATCTCCAAAAGAGTCCAGCTCCACCCATCCCCACTGTAAGACAAATCATTTGCAAGAATCACCGCAACCCTGCCCAAAAGTGGGCATACACCATAAAGAAACTAGAAAAATGATATTTCAGGTAAAGGCCAAGCCACACATCACCTCCAGAGAAGTTGCAGACCTCTCTGGCACCATATGGGATAGATGTACATGCGTCTAAAATCAGACGAAAAATCAGTAAACATGGCGTTCATGGGAGAGTTGCTAGCAGGAATCCTCTGCTCTCAAGAAAAAAAAAAAACAAAGTTCCCCATTTCAACTTTGTCAGAGAGCACTTGGAAAAACCAGAAGCTTTCTGGAAGTTAATTATCTGGACAGATGTGTCCTAAATTGAATGATTTGGCCACAGTCACAGGGGCCATGTGAGAGAAATCCACACTGCATATAAAGAGAAGAACCTCCTCTCAAGAGTGAAGCTTGGTGGTGGAGATGTGAAGGTCTGGGCCTGCAATTCTGCCTTCAGATCTGGAGGACTCCACAGTATCCATCATCCATCAATTCCCAGGACCATCAAAATGTTTTTGACCAGGATCTCCCGCCATCAGTCAGGAAGTTAAATATGGGATGGAAATGGATTACACAACAAGACAATGGCCAAAATCATTCCAGCAAAGCTTTGCACTGTATTTGTATTGGCCCAGTCAAAGTCCAGACCTCAATCCCAAAGAATTGCAGAAGTGGGCGGAACCAGGAGTTCTGCTAGGAGGGGGTCATAATCCCAATAAAACACTCGTCTGTGGTTACAGAAGACGTTTGGTTGAAGTAATGGCTGCAAAAGGAGGTGCCAAGAGCTACTGAGTTCACCTTTACACTTGTAGTGTTTCATTTTTTTGAGTGGAAAATTACTTTTGTTGAATAAATGAAAATCTTTTTTCTGAGTCCCTGGTGTGGGAGGGTTATGTTACAAATTGAGATTTGGATGTTCATTTCATAAGATTTAAATATATATATTTTTAGAAAACAATGAGCATGTTTGTGTGGTTCACACGCTTTCATGCAGCACTGTGTGTATACACATATTTTTGTCTGCAATGTGAGGCAGATCTTTAATAAGTCAAGAAGGTCGGAGGTGTGGCCTAAGGGCTGTCGGAGGTGTGGCCTAAGGGCTGTCGGACATGCAGGGAAAGACATGAATGAAAGTGAAAAGCAAACCAACTGCTGTGAATTCCTGCACATACCTCACTAATGACGTGGTGATCAGACATGTCCAACATCACACACACACACACACACACACACGCGTGTGAACATTACACGTGCACACCCCTACACACGAACTCACTCTACACGTGTACACCCGTACACATGCACTCACTTTGCACGTGCACACCCCTCCTTCCTACACACACACACACACACACACACACAGTATTGTGTGTCCTTGCCTGCTGGGAGAGTGGGGGGAAGGTGAAGAGAGTACACCAAGCGAGACTGACATCAAAGCTCCTTAGGTAGGCCCATTTGGCACCAGATTACTCTGTGTGTGTGTGTGTGTGTGTGTGTGTGTGTGTGTTTAGAACCTTTAAAAATCTGCCCAGTTTGATGTTTTTGCTGTTATGTATGGTGCGCGTGTGCGTCCGTCCTGTGGACGGTTAATAGGTGTAGCTTATTTTCTACTGTCCTCGCAAAGTCAAAGCGCTTCAAACCTCAGCGTGCCGATGTACTCCAGACCTGGAGAGGAAGGACCAAGCCCAGCGGAGTCCCCTCTGTCCCCCTGGAGCTGGGGACGGGGCAGGCCTGCTGGGTACACTACACACTCATGGAGACCAACAATGGTTTTCCTGGTGATTTGGTCTTATTGGATTTCTTTCTTCTAAATCTAAACAAGTTTCTTGTTTAGGATGTAGCAGCCTAATGGGGGGGGAAATACTAGTGGTGGGCTGCAGGAGCCAACTACCACGGTCTGACCACTAGAGGGCAGTAGGTGACCGGATTTGCAAATGGCTGTTTAAGAGAGCGGCGTATGGGGACGAAAACAGCCGGAGAGAGGGGGAGAGGTGGAAACGGATGGGGGAGAGAGGGATGGAGAGGGGGAGAGGTGGAAACGGATGGGGGAGAGAGGGATGGAGAGGGGGAGAGGTGGAAACGGATGGGGGAGAGAGGGATGGAGACAGAACGAGGGGTACGTACTGCTCTGCTGTGCAGGTGAGAGGAGTTTCTCTTAACTCTCAATCTTCTGAGATGGAAAAACAAAAACAAAAAAACAATCCAGCCCCTTTCTCCTGAATTTGAAGTCTTGACTCGAATCCCCAAAGAACCCGATTATCACTCCACCCTTAAAGTAGAGCGGTGCAGGTGGCGCCCCCTCCTGGTGGAGCACCGCCTCTCTCAACTGTATGGTTGCACAGCTACGTCACAAACACCTCAAGCATGCGTGTGTGAGTGTGTGTGAAAGCATACGTGTGTGAGGAAAAGCCTACAGAGGTGTGTGTATGAGCCCGTGTGTGTACACTTTAGCGGATCGTGTGCATATCTGTATAGTAGATGGGTGCGCATGTGTGACGCATCTGAGTGCACTGTAGAGGAGTGTGTGTGTGTGTGTGTGTGTGTGTGTGTGTGTGTGTGTGCATGTACAACCAGTGTATTGTATTGAGAGGGTAATGATGACTATCTGTTACTGGCTGTATTTAGCAGTAAAGTATGTCTGGATGTACGGTATATAGTAGTACTGTATTGTGACTGGCTGTAGATAGAAATATTACTGTGGGTTTGATTGGCTATAGTTTTGCTGCACTGTGGCTTGTGATTAGCTGTAGTTAGCAGTGCTTGTGGGATCTGATTGGGTATAGTTGGAACCATGGGGTGTGATTGGCTGTAGTTAGCAGTATTGTGGGGTCTGATTGGCTAGTTAGCAGTATTGTGGGGGCGTGTTTGGCTATAGTTAGCAGTATTGTGGGGTGTGATTGGCTGTAGTTAGCAGTGTTGTGGGGTGTGATTGGCTGTAGTTAGCAGTGTTGTGGGGTGTGTTTGGCTGTAGTTAGCAGTGTTGTGGGGTGTGATTGGCTATAGTTAGCAGTATTGTACGGCGTGATTGGCTGATGTTAGCAGTGCTGTGGGGTATGATTGGCTATAGTTAGCACTATTATAACTAGTTATTACTATTAGACCTTAATTCCAGTGTATTAGCAGTGTTCATCACAATCACCATGGTAACCTTTTTTGCTTCATTGTACAGTTCACCACCTTGTGTTTTTCTTTGTTGTCTTCTGTGTTTGTCCTTAAGCTTTGTCTTTCTTCTCTCTCTCTCTCTCTCTCTCTCTCTCTCTCTCTCTCTCTCTCTGTCTGTCTGTCTGTCTCTCTCTCTCTGTCTCTCCTTTTCACCCCTACCCCCCAATGACCCTCCGTCTCTCGTGGACTTCGTCCAAATCAATTAAAAGTCGTTTACGGCTCAGCTCCCTGGACCCAGGGGCTTTGAGGCTGTCTCTCCCCGCCTCTGGAGCACATTACGTGGGCTGCTGGTCTACATGTGGCCCCATGGTCCCAGCAGTCCTTGGAGACTGTGGCGGGAATTACTTGTCTGGTCAGGCGTGCTGCTGAAAAGCTGGTGTGGAGGATGGAAAGTTCCTCTGTCTCTCACTCCTGGGTTTAATTTGGGGATTGTGTCGAACGTAACGGCTTTAGAAGTTCTGAAATTGTTTTGTTTTTGTTTCGTTAGACAGGGGTTGTGAAGCGGGCTGGTAGCTGTTGTGCGCACACGGTGCAGTAGATGGTGTTTTTTAGTGAGTTTGTTCTGTTTGAGTTCCATGGGATTGAGTGCTGAATGGAGTTCAAATCTGAAACTCTCTGAACTACTGCAGCCCATATGCTGATGTTCAACAGGGGGATTCAAGGTGGTGATCGTTCTTTCAATCACCTTACAGTGACTTCGGTCCAGTGGTGGTGTTGGCCAAATCAGGCTAGGTTGAAAGCAAAGAGGTGTGTGTGTGTGTGTGTGTGTGTGTGTGTGTGTGTGTGTTGACCTTGTCTTTCATCCCTTCTCCTTCTGTCCCAAGATCACGCAGCTCTTGTGGCTCTCGCTGGCAGATGACAGATACACACACACTAAAGAAGCATTCATTGTTTTGACTTTGCACAGTATGATGTAAAAGCTGATATAAACAAGAACGCAGGCGTGTGTGTGTGTGTGTGCATGCGTCACCTGGGAGTGCGTGTTAATCCGCTTTTCTGGCGCTGTTCTAGAAGGTTCTGAACCCTGCTGCTCTCTGAGGTGGCCCCCCCCACAGAGACCTGGACACATGGATACAGCAAGCTACTCTTATGGGATTCCTGTGTGTTTGTGGTGTGAGAGAGACTTTGAGAGATTGATAATTATGATGTCAAATCAATGTCAGAATTCTTCTGTAAGATAAAGAGCTTTTGTATTAGAGTAGAATTTAACGTGTGTGAGGGACGTTGGCTCACTAGTAATCTGTTCTTTCTGCTTACTACTAACCTACTTTAACCTGAAAATTTGCCGTCTGATGATCTGCCAGTTAAAGCATATCAAGATTTGATCAAGACCTTGATGTGAGTTAGTGTGTAGGCCTGTGATCTAAGTGACCTAGTGTGTACTCTTCTATTATAGAGGTTTTAATCACTGATTCTGATAGCTTGAAGACAGTTCCACAAACAAGCTTTTAAAATGTTCATCAAATCCAGTTTCAAAGACGAGTCTATGTCGAGGTGTGTCTTGTGACCTGTGCGTGCCCAGCATTCCACTGGGTTACATGTGTTTCTATTTGCCATGCCACAGGTGAGAATTGTAGAGATGGGACCGATCCGATACAATATCGGTATCGGGGCCGATATTTACATAATTTAACGTATCGGATATCGGGCGAATGCGGCCAATTTACTTACCGATCAATTTTCCAGTCCGCAGTTTGAGCTGGACAATAAACACGCTGTAACTTTAACACGAAACGTCCCAGTGATACGGATTCCACAGTTTACCTTCATCCCCCAGCAGCTTCTGTCTGCAGCTGGCTGAAAAATGTCAGTGATAATGAACTAAACCAGTGATTCTCAACTGGTGGGTCGCGGACACGTTCTGGGTGGGTTGCAGACAGCTTGTAAAAAAAATAGGCTACTCTTAATAGGCTACTCTTCTAATTTTGTGCTCGTCTTTTATCTTGAAAAAAGACAGAGGCACATGCCATGGCTCCAGATTGCGACTGAAATGGTCGTAAATATTAATTTGCGAGTAATATAATTTTTTCACAGTGGCGACAGCTGATACAACAATTTATTTTTTTTTATGGGTGAGGATTTTTTGTCATTGGAAAAATATCCACCATTTTCTTTTGAGTTTGTATTTTAAGTTATTGATATGCTGTAGCTCCACTCACATGTTCGTCTCTGCCCATCAACAAATGCGGGAATCCGATCACGTGACTCGCGAAGCTGAACATTTAGCACTAAGTGTTAGCTTGTTGAAAATAGCCAAGACAAAAATATCTGATTATTTCACACAGTCTACATCTCTGTTGGACCATAAGAGGACATACTCCTTTATAACTGTAAATAGTTTTAAGTTAATTTTAATGGGATCAAAAGTCACTCATATGCATACTAGGAAACTTGCTAAAGTTCGTTTCACCTTTGCATATTAGGAATTCTTTCTTTAAGTTAAAAGTGCCAAAATATGCAAATTCTTATTTCTGGAAACCAAGACGAACATCTACAACTTTGTTTACGTCAGGAATAGATGTATTTTTAGATGTTATTTTAAATATTTCCTGTCATCACTGCACCGTCTACAAATTACCTTAACACGGATTCAAGTGGCGGTCGTAAAGGCCCCAGATTACTGCACACTCTGTTTTTTGCAATAATTTCAATAGCTTTTAAAAGGTCCATCTAAGACCACCAAAAAAAGAAGTATTACATTAGGTGCATCCTAAATAACCTACAACTAAAAGATGGGTATTTATACCTTGCACCAATTTGTGGTGGTCAGTTTTTGTCAAATGTTTTAATAGCTTTTAAACGGTCCGTCATAAGTCCACAAAACAAGGTTGTTGATTAGGATGCACTTAATGTACTATAACTTTTTATACATTTTAAAAGCTATTGAAATATTTGACAAAATGTTCACTTAATATGTATACAACAATCTTATGAAGGATCATTTAAAAATTATTGAAATTGTTGCAGAAAAACAGTGCGCAGTGCTCTAGGGCCTTTACGACCGCCACTTTCGTCCATGTTAAGATAAATTGTAGATGGTGACAGACAACTTAACCACAGTCAGAAGGAAGAGAAAGACATCAGGCATGTTGGATGGCAGAGATCCTAAATAACAGCTGATCTGATGTGATTGTTACAATGCTTATTAGTTTGTATATTATTATGGTGCCTAGAAAAAGTTATTGGTGCCTGATTTTTTACTTTTAGGACCTATTGGCTCCTTGAGTAGTTTTTTGACTGTAGCCCAGCATGCAAACCAATCCTGTTGCCATGGTAACCACCAATTGTTTACCCATTTAATTTATTATAACATTTGTACTGTATAAAACTGGGTCGCGACTTGATGACAATGAGAAAATGTTGGTCCCGGGCTGAGACCAGTTGAGAACCCCTGAACTAAAGAGCCCTTATTTCGGTATTGGTATCAGTATTGGCAGTTATATATCCGTATCGGATCGGAACTGAAAAACACTGGATCGGCCCATCACTAGGGAGAACCTGCTTCTCTTTGAAATTAAAATCCACAGTCCAGCGTCTAAGTGATAGAAGTATAGTTCCAGTTCCTCTGGCTCCTCTGTTGACATTGCTGAGTGCTCTTTGCTCTGCTTGAACATGGGCTGACATTTTCATTTGGGAAATCTGCAGTTTTTGTCTCCTTGGAGACAACAGCGAGTACATAATCTTAGAAGGTGTATATCATAATTTACTTGTGTTCAGTAGTCCAGTATTTTTCAGTTCCACATCTGTCCCATTCTTGAGTTGTGTGATTTTTTTTTTCTTTTTCTTTCTACTGCGTTATTAGTTAGTTAATAGTAATTAGCTATGCTTTTCTTTCTGCCAAGTTATGTGTTTAGCTGATATTATGTACTGTGGGTGGAGCTGAATGCATTATTCACCAAAGGACAAACACTTTTTGTATTAGTTTTGTTTTTTTTTGTTTAAACCTTACTTGGTTTTTTTCTGGGGTAGTTTATCATATTTTGTATTTTTGTTTTCCCTTGGTACCTGCAGTCTTTCAACCTCTACCCCAATTTCCAACATGGTTTTGGAATAGAAAAGGGAGGTGGTATAGCTAGAACACACTTGTGTTCAGTAGTTTTACTCTTATATGAACACATTTTATGCCTTTAAATGAGAAGTCTAATAAAACCAAAAACAATATGTTTTTGAATCAGCAATTTGCTTTTCTCGGACAGTTACATGTTGGTAGCTGAGTTTGAGATTTGGTATGTAAGGTTTTATTTATTTTATTTATTTATTGGTTTGAATATGGGATATGATTTCAGAAAATGTGTTTTAGTAGTTATAAAATGTTGTAACTTGCCTGTGTTCGTCCTGAGGCAGATTTCTATAGACACTTGGTAATGTTCCTGCTGTCTGCCATCTCACTCCCATTTAACAGCTTTCATCAGAGCTGCTGTAGCTTATAAATAAACTGTATTAATGAGAAGCTTCAAATTAACTAGAGGCCAACTTTAGTTTTTCCATGCGTAAGTAATACAACAACCAGGCCAGCGCGTGCTTATTGCCTTCATTTGAAAACAGAACTGGGTGTGTGTGTGTGTGTGAGACAGAGAGAAAGACGGACAGAAGTCATGTTCCTCATGCGTGTTTTTGCCTTTATTTTAACATATTTTATTTTAAGTATACTATATTAACTATAGTTAATCCACTACCTATATATCCGTATATGCAAATCTAACTCCAGAGTACCAGCTTGTTTCACTGAGTGTGAAGTTCATGACTCATGCAACATTAACTCGGTGTCCACTGAAGAGGAAACTCTAATGGAAAGTGTTAATAGAATTAGCATGTTGCTAATTGGTGAGTGTAAGCGTGTCGGAATCGTTAACTTCGTAGCTCAGGTGTAGAACTAAAGAACAGCGCTACAGTGTTGCTATGGGCACTTGGCCAGCCTCACACCTTAAACCATTTCCAATCTGAATTGAAAATGAATCATGGGAAACAGTCAGACCCACTCTGTCTGACTCCGTGTGGCGTTATAGTGGATGTTATCAGACTTTTAGGGTTCTTTAGGCTCACATGCGTAGTCTGGTCCTGTAATCGTGCCAGCCCCTTGACCTGCGGTCATATCCGCTCTGTACTGTTACACCCATTCATGTCATATCCCTTCTGAACAGGCTGAAACACGTTTAATCCTGCTGTTCAAACCCCTCTTAAATAAAGAAAAATAAACAACAACAAAAAAACTTTCTGTGTATTACCACTCAATTTGGGATTTAATCCACTAACTGGATTAATAACGTTGTTTGGAGACCATTGTGACTTCTTTACAGTGTTATTACAAACATAAACCATGCAGACCTCTTTATTTTATTACAAACATATAAACCACAGAGACCTCTTTACAGTGTTATTATTATAAACATATAAACCATACACACCTCTTTATTTTATTTTTATTTCAAACATATAAACCATGCAGACCTCTTTATATTATAAACACACATACCACACAGATCTCTTGATATTGTTATAAATCTGTTTATATTATCATTTCATACACATAAACGCAGTCCACGCTTAAGTCTCATTGAGTGCAATTAAGCTCAAAATAAAATATGCAGACATGCCTTGCAAAAAAAGAAATAGTACTCATTTATTTAACAGTTTGAAAAAACGTTTATTGTGTGCATGAGAGTAAAAACTCAGAAACGGAGTGTAAACAAAAAACCTAAATGATAAATTGAGAGTAAACAAATCCTGGTAACACACATGGAGAGTAAACAATAATCCCTGTAAACACTATTGGGTGTGTTTGTCCTCCACTACATCCCTGAGGATAAGGGACAGACACAAGGGACATACATAAGGGACAGTCATTCCCCTGCTTATAGTGCATTTGTGCTTTAAAATGACACGTACACGTAGTTTGTGAAGTTTTTTCCTTCAAAATAATATCCAAGGACGGGTCTTTCTCCAGCTACCCAACTATATACACACGCACACGCATACACACGCACATGCGCGCACACGCACAATCTCAATCCCCATATTTCTAATAATTGTATATTTTTTATGTTTGATAGACCCTTCTTGTAGATTTGAGGTAGGCCTAAAGATATAATTACTGGGGTGAGTAGCTGTTAGTGTGTGTGTGTGTGTGTGTGTGGGAGAAATCGGGTGAAAAAAGATGACATAGCACATCTTAAAATGGGATGAACTTGTCTGTTAATCCAATATATCTGTGTCGTGTGTGTGTGTGTTTGAGTGTGCGGCAGTATTGCAGTGGTAGGACTTTTTTGGGAGCTGTAATTTATTTTTCTGGTCAGCAATGTGATGAGTGGGGGAGGACTGGCCGCTGACCTCTGACCTCACTGATAAGAAGAGAGGGAAGCAGAGAAAGGTAGAAGAGCTTAAGAGTGCGAGAAAAGAGGGAGGGGAAATGAGGAGAGAGAGAGAGAGAGATAGAGAGAAGGAGAGATATTGAGGTAGACTGAAACATCTGAACAATATCAGTATTACAGTTCCCTGGTCCTCTCACTAGTGTCTCCATGTCCTGGTTACACAGGTGCACTTCACACTAGATCAGGTACTGTTCCCACTCAGGTCCCAGACAACGCCGGGTTAATCCACTCATGAGGGAAGACACAACACGCTCCTGATGTCTGTCTGTCTCTCCTCTCTCTGTATTTGTTTTTTGCTGTCTGTCTTTCCCTCTCTTTCTGCTTTGTGTCTGTCTCTGCTGTCTGTCTCTCTCCTCACTCTTAGATCGTCTTTTCATAAAGCTGCCACTGCACAGAATGTTTTAAATTGGTCAAAATCAACCCTGCATTGTGATTAAATGACTCTTAAAATGATAGGGAGCTTTAGAAAACTACAGAGAGCGCTCCGGTTGGTTATTACATTTACTTCATGTTATGATGTGTGGCACATTTACTTCATGTTATGATGTGTAGCACATTTACTTCATGTTATGATGTGTAGCACATTTACTTCATGTTATGATGTGTAGCAGTCTGTTATACCAACAACTTTATTAAGGTAAATGCTACTACAATTATTATTAACTGTAGTACATCAGTAATAAAAAAAGAGCACATTAGAACTCTCACTTCCAGTTTGAACATAAATTAAATCAATTTCTGACCTTGTGTACCTAGATGTCATTTTTACGTTTTGAAGGGGCTGACTGTAGTTGACATGCTTTTGACTAGATGACCGCGTTGATTTCTTCTAAAGCCAATAATAATACTTTTGTAGGTGCCACCTGCTGGACGTTTTCACACGGGTGTAAAGAATATAAACATCCCTAATTTATTGATAGAGCCATGACCATATTGGTTTCATGTATGTGTATTCACAATATATTGTCGTATTGATATATTGTCCACGGCCCTAATGGGGGCCCCACGTCCATGTCACTGATTGGCTGTTGTTCCAAGGGGCGTGTCTGGTACTTGAACTGGGTGATATTGTGCATCACTGCCATGGTTGTTGCATTGTTACTTTATCACACTGGTACTTGGTTACTTTATCATACTGGTACTTGGTTACATTGTTACTCTATCGCACTGGTACTTAGTTACATTGTTGCTTTATCACACTGGTACTTGGTTACATTGTTAATTTATCACACTGGTGCTTGGTTTCATTGTTAATTTATCACACTGGTACTTGGTTACATTGTTACTTTATCACACTGGTACTTGGTTACATTGTTGCTTTATCACACTGGTGCTTGGTTACATTGTTACTTTATCACACTGGTGCTTGGTTACATTGTTACTTTATCACACTGGTGCTTGGTTACATTGCTACTTTATCACACTGGTGCTTGGTTACATTGTTACTTTATCACACTGGTACTTGGTTACATTGTTGCTCTGGTATTTTGTTTCTTTATGTTGACACTTTGCGCTGTTGATGCTTTAATATATGAACATGTATCAAACAACCAGCACTCAGTTCAGTCTGGACAAAAACAGTCCCCTGTAGTGGAGGTGTACTGGCAGGGTTAATATCCTCGTGTTTGTGTTTGTTTGTGGATTGGTGGGTGGGTGAGAGAAAGATCACCCTGACAGCAGGGAGAATCACATTTGAATCAGAACAGAGAGACTGACAGATGTAACCAGTGCTACAGAGACAGTGCCAGTTGGAAAGCGTCTGTGTGTGTGTGTGTGTGTGTGTGTGTGTGTGTGTGTGTGTGTGTGTGTGTGTGTGTGTGTGTGTGTGTGTTGGCTCTCGGTGTGTTAATGTGTTGCATGTCTTTGAGCTGTTCCCACTCTTGCCTTTGGTAATATGGCTGCCTGGCTTCTCTAACTCACACACACCTGTCTCTGTTCCCTCACCTGCACCAGTAGCACACCTGAAGAAAGGAGTTAGGCTGGGGGGGGGTTAGTACTGCTTTAGACCAGCCTCAGCACCGCTCAGGGCCAAAAGTAGGGTTAAACTCTGGTTAAACTGGGTGTTAAACTCTGGGTGAACTGGGGTTAAGCTCAGCTGTATGCTTAGACACACAGAATTAGAAAAGAGCCTGTTTTACTTGGCCTGTTATTGTCTGCATGTGTTATTCAAATCATGATTCAGTTTGTTTATTGTTTTAATAGCAGTCAATTATTGAGCCAAATATGTTTCACTATATGTTTTGTTTTCATGTGGGTAGCTTGAGCATGTTTAGCATGTGCGTGTGCGTGCGTGTGTGTGTGTGTGTGTGTGTGTGTGTGAAGAAGCGGAGGGGGATAAACTGTTTGTTTCCATTCTGGCACTTTGTCTAATTAATGTACTAATGAGACGAAAGCAGGAGGTCATGCCCCTTCTCCTGCCCTGTGTGTGTGTGTGTGTGTGTGTGTGTGTGTGTGTGTGTGTTAGTTTTAGTTGCTCTCCCACAGCTCTGACCCCCCATATTGGCACCAGCTGTGGATCAATACTTGGACAGCTGGGATACCCTTCCCTAAAGAGCTACACACACACACACACACACACACACACACACACACTCCTCCATACACACACACTCCCCTAAAGAGCCATACACACACACACACACACACACACACTCCTCCATACACACACAGGCACACGTTTCCAAAAAAGTGCCAAACACACTTCTTCACACACACACACACACACACACACACACACACTCCTTCAAAGAGCCAAACTAACACACACATTCCCTCATAAAGTGTTAAAAACATGAAACACATGAAGCCAAACTCTCTCTCTCTCTCTCTCTCTCTCTCTCTCTCACACACACACACACACACTTCCTACTGAAGTGGGTGGAGGAGTAGTCCCCCCCCCCCCCCCCCCCCCCCCCCCCCTTCCACTCTGTGTAGTTGGCCTGTTTCTAAATGCTAACAGGAGGATTCCCTGAGAGTCACTGTAGGTATTTTAGTGCCTGTCTCACACAGCACAAACACACCCCATCAGCTGGACACAGGAAGGTGTGGGTAATAACCAAACACACCCCATCAGCTGGACACAGGAAGGTGTGGTTAATAACCAAACACACCCCATCAGCTGGACACAGGAAGGTGTGGGTAATAACCAAACACACCCCATCAGCTGGACACAGGAAGGTGTGGGTAATAACCAAACACACCCCATCAGCTGGACACAGGAAGGTGTGGGTAATAACCAAACACACCCCATCAGCTGGACACAGGAAGGTGTGGGTAATAACCAAACACACCCCATCAGCTGGACACAGGAAGGTGTGGGTAATAACCAAACACACCCCATCAGCTGGACACAGGAAGGTGTGGGTAACATCGTCATGTCACGGTTCTTCGGCCCGTCAGAATTGTGGGGTTCTGCTACTGAGCGTCATGTAGAGGCATTTAGGGCAGTGTTCTCAGACACCAGTCCTCCAGGGTGGTGTCCTGGTCCAGGTGCTATATAACATACTTCTGTTGTCTGATCCCAGACCAGCACTGGTAGAGCGGGACACACACTGATCCCAGACCAACACTGGTAGAGCGGGACACACACTGATCCCAGACCAACACTGGTAGAGCGGGACACACACTGATCCCAGACCAACACTGGTAGAGCGGGACACACACTGATCCCAGACCAGCACTGGTAGAGCGGGACACACACTGATCCCAGACCAACACTGGTAGAGCGGGACACACACTGATCCCAGACCAGCACTGTTGGACTAGGACACACACTGATCCCAGACCAACACTGGTAGAGCGGGACACACACTGATCCCAGACCAACACTGGTAGAGCGGGACACACACTGATCCCAGACCAACACTGGTAGAGCAGGACACACACTGATCCCAGACCAACACTGGTAGAGCGGGACACACACTGATCCCAGACCAGCACTGTTGGACTAGGACACACACTGAACACGGGACAGTGCTGTTTTGATTGTGGTCCTTGTTCACATTTCATTTTGTAGCCATGTTGTGTACAGGCTGTTGCCTCTGTGTCCTGTTGCCGTGGATCCAGAACCCTGTGCCCTGGGCTTGCCTTGATTTGCTGGTGATCTCTTTGGGCCGGACACGGCGTTCACCTTCCTGTGTGTGGTGTGGAAGTAGCAGCGCTCGGCAGCTAGGGGGCAGCATTCAGCTGACCTGGCACACCTCGGCTCCTCTCGCAGTGAAGTATTTAGTCATTCAGAAGGCACAATGCGGGCGCATTGATAGTCATATCCCTGTGATAAATTAAAAGTGCCTCATTGTCCCTTTTCATTTTACACATTGTCACAGCCCTGGCCTCTAATCTCTTCTCCTGACTGACACTGGCAGCCGGGGAAAAGAGCACATTTCATTGTTTGTGCTAGTCAAATCTGTTAAAGCTAATTCTTCTGCACGTATTTGCATATTCTTAAGTATTTCTTCAGAGAGGGCCCTAAATCCTTCTTAAGTGTTTGATGCATTTTGGAAATTCATTCATAACGTATCTACATGCGCTATTAGCTTGGTATAATGCCACTCCGTAATCTGCTCGATAAAGGGGGGGGGGGTTATGCTGTATTTCCCACCGATTCAGCGGGGGCTCAAATGTCAACACAAATGTCAAGAGCCGTCGTGCCGGTGAAGGAGGTTTGAATCTCAGACGCAGGAGCACGCCGTCTTCGCCGCTTCCATCGTTTTCATTTATTGGAGAGGTCCGTTGAGCCTCTTATCCTGGGCAGGACGGGGATTGGATGTCTGGGTAATTTGTCTGCCCCCGTAGATGGATGGGTCAGGTGGAGGTGGCACAAACGTGCCCCGGCGTTGCCCCCTACTTGGGTCATTTCAGCCCCGCCCCAATGCATTGTACCCCACGCCATTATCAGAGACGGGGTGAGGGGCAGAATTACGGCGACACTCCCACCTCAACACTCGCACCGCTTTTCACTCTGTTAATTGTGCAGGATGATCAGCTGCCCCAGGGACTTCTGGGATAGGGAGCTGGGGAGCGTGAGGGGAGTGTGTTCTGTGTCCCTGTGTGTGTGTGAGAGAGAGAGTGGGGACCTTGGCCCGTCCACTACACCAGAGCCACGCCCCCGCGGAGGGAGCAATCGGCCTATCAGATGGGAAGAAGACTTGTTTGGAGATGTTGCTCATTAATGACCCTCAGTGTATGTGGGGGGGGAGACATAGAGGGTGTGTCTGCTCGCAGAATTACACCTGTTTGTGCCTCGATCTTCACGTATCCATGATAAAAACAAATGCACTTCAAACATCTCCATCTGTACACGTTTACGCTTACATATATGTGCTAATTCATTCATACACACCCACCCACGCACAAAATGTGGGTGTATATGTGTGTGCTATCTGGTCTCGGTGTGTGTGTGTGTGTGTGTGTGTGTGTGTGTGTGTGTGTGTGTGTGTGTGTGTGTGTGTGTGTGTGTGTGTGTGTGTGTGTGTGTGTTTTCTGGTCTCGGTGTGTGTGTGTTGGTATATGGTCTATTTAGGTGAGGCTTTTCTGCACCAGCCTGTTTGTTTGCTTAAAGCTCCAAGCAGAGGAGGCTGCTTTAAAGAGAATGCTGGATGGGCCCTGTTCAGGTACAGGCGTAGAGCAGTGGGCGTGTCCTGTACAGGTGTAGGGCAGAGGGCATGTCCTGTTCAGGTACAGGTGTAGAGCAGTGGGCGTGTCCTGTACAGGTGTAGAGCAGTGGGCGTGTCCTCTACAGGTGTAGGGTAGAGGGCATGTCCTGTTCAGGTACAGGTGTAGAGCAATGGGTGTGTCCTGTACAGGTGTAGGGCAGAGGGCGTGTCCTGTTCAGGTACAGGTGTAGAGCAGTGGGCGTGTCCTGTACAGGTGTAGGGCAGAGGGCGTGTCCTGTTCAGGTACAGGTGTAGAGCAGTGGGCGTGTCCTGTACAGGTGTAGGGCAGAGGGCGTGTCCTGTTCTGGTACAGGTGTAGAGTAGTGGGAGGGTCCTGTGCAGGTGTAGCTCAATGCAGGTCTTGTTTAAATTTTTATTTAGCTTTACTCTTTTCTCCACTAAAATGGTTCATGGTTCAATTTTTACAGTCTAGAGAGCTTTCAGTCCTGTTCTTGCTGGGGAAATGACTTCTTGGGTTGATGAGAAATCGCAGTTCCAAACACAGGAGTGACTCGTGCCCTCCCTGACCCGAAGCCCACAGACGAACGCTCTGGTGAAGTCTGAAATCAGAAAGTGGGTAAAAGTCTCACAGTTTAAGGTACAGGTCAGTGAGTCTGAGGGTGATGGGTAAGATTGGAGAGGTTGGCATGACATTTCTGTATGAACAGCTGGCACCGACACTGCCCACCCCTTCACCCGCCTCTGTCTCCTGCTATCAGAGGAGCCGTCGGGGCAGCGGACGTGTTCGGCAGCGAGGAAGCCCCTCAGATCACATGCCGTTTCATCACCACATAGTCTCCCGGTGTCTCGCTTAAAAAGGCAGCAAGAGGAAGCGTGGGAGATTGGCACAGAGCGAGCGTCTGAGCAAATCTGTGGTAAAATGTCAGCAAGCAGAGAAAATGGCCCAAGGACAGAAAAAAGACGAACTGTACAGTGGGGGGTTATTTGGTTGAGACAGAATGTGCAGAGGAGGGGGAGGGGTTTGGTTGGCGGGTTTGGAACTTGTCCGTCTGTTCCTGCTATCTCGGAGCCCAGAGACGCTCCTCCCCCCTCTGGTCTTCTTACGGGGCCTGCTGCACCGCATGTGCTGACCACATGATTTACCTCAGGAATAACAAGCTCCTCCCCACCAGCTGTTCCAAATGATGTTGCGCTACATGGCATGTGCAGGGAAAGATTGGTAAACACCTCACCAGTAGACACCTCCCCCCTCTGTTTAAGAAGAACCGCCATACGTCCTAGAGTGGAATGTCACCTGACTTCTTCCCCTTATGATGTAACAATAACTTCTGCATTTCAACGATAAGCGAGTGTTCTGATTCTAGAAGCTTGGTGACGGTTCTAGAATGCCACAGCGTGTCGGTGGAGGAAGGGTTAACCTGCTAGCAGAAGCTCTGGTAGCATTTTCCGCTGCATTGTTTCAGCAGGTCTTTTAAAGTCCAGTCATTGATCTACTTCATCTGAAAGCTTTGCCTAGAATGTTCCCATTCAGCTCCCAAGAGCGATCCTGCTATTTGAACCACAGGGGGCGCCAATGACCACCATGCTACAGCTCATGGACACCTACACACACACACACACACACACACACACACAGTGAAACAGTCAACAGTCCAAATACTCTTGTTTGTTCTCTCTGGTTATGATAAATTAATTATTAAATGTTTTTGACAGTTTCCTTCAAATAAAGCACTATGTTTGATCTACGTCAACACTACAGTGTGCAGTGTAATAGTTGCATTTACCAGTCCTAATTAAATTTAGGACAGAAAGTCTATATGAAATGACATGCGGTATAATTATTAGGGTTGATCAGTGATACCCTGTCCCCTGGGGGGTTATTGAGCTTGTTCGGTATGAGTGCAGCTTGACAGATTTTGTTACAAGGTTTTCCTTTTTGTTTTTCCCCACCGTTTTGTTTTCCTGTCTTGCTCCTTTTTTACTGCTCCCTCTCCCTGCCTCTGTCTGTCTCTCTCTCTCTCTCTCTCTCTCTCTCTCTCTCTCCCTGTCCCTTTCTCTTTGCCGCCTGTCTCTGGCTCACTCTTCCTGCTCCCTGCTGGTCTCTCTTTCTCTCCCTGCTCATCTCTCTCTCTCCCCCATCTCACTTTCTCTCCCTGCCTGTCTCTCTCTCTCTCTCTCTTCCCGTGTGCATCGCGGTCTCCTCACCTGTCCGTGTCTCCCTGCCTGTGCTGTAGGAATCTCCATCGGGCCGGAGGAAGGCTCTGGCCACCAGCAGCATCAACATGAAGCAGTATGCAAGCCCCATGCCCACGCAGACAGACGTGAAGCTCAAGTTCAAGCCGCTCTCCAAGAAGGTGGTGTCTGCCACGCTGCAGTTCTCTCTGTCCTGCATCTTCCTGCGTGAGGGAAAAGCCACGTAAGTCACCTGCCCCTCCCACTCAGCCCTGAACCCTGCGGGACCCACAGCCCCCCGACGTCCTGCATGGACCTTACCTCCACCACCACACCCCCCAGACACAATCTCTCCACCTCTTTCCTCATTTCCTTCCTGTTTTTCCCTTTCCTCTCTTTCTTTTCCTCTCTCACTCTTTCTCCCACACTCATCTCAACATTGAGATTTCATGCAACATTCCTCACATCCCTGACATTCTCCATCTTTCATTTCTCACTTGGTCCCAGGTGTGTAGGCCTGTGTAGTTGGCCTTATGTAAAGCAGTCAGTCAGGAACAGTCTGGTATTGGCCGATGTCATTTAACCCTGAAACTGGCCCAAATATTTACATGATAGATGGGCTCTCTTAATCTAGCAACATTTTTACTGAGCTCCACTGGCAGACAGTGTTTGACTGGTCTGAGTTCATCAGGAGTCTTGGTCTCAGAAGAAGCAGTTCTCGTCCACTGTACACAAACATGCTCCATGCTATCCTAAAACAGGAACTGAACCTAATCAGAACTCCTCTCCCCAGTAATCTTGCTAATATCTGCTGTTAAAGGGAGAGTTTGTCCAGTCTGGGGTTTATTGTGAAGTATTCTGCATGTCTCTTAAGAGTATTCTACAAGTCTCTTTAGATGGTCCGTTTCTTTCTCTCTCTCTCTCTCTCTCTCTCTCTCTCCCCCACTATCTCTCACTTTTTGACATTCATGTCACAGGGAACCTAGCAAACAGCACTGAGATGAAATATTTCCAGCCACTGGCCTCGAAAGTGTAAATATCCATCACCCGGCCAGCTCACAACACCCAGATTCCATTCTTCCATTCTTTCTCTATACATTTTCTTAGCAGACCCCCCCCCCCCCCCCCCCCCCCCCCCCCCCCCGCCCTACCCCCTGCAAAAGAGAGTGTGAGAGGCATATAGAAGATGTGGGTGTGTCTTTTGTGTTATCTGCGTGCGAGAGTGTGTGTGTGTCTTTTGTGTGCCGGGTTACGGGGGCGGAAGTGTGTAACCCCTCTTAACCCATGGGAAGGATGTCACAGGCACACAAACAAACTCCATTACATGCGTTCAAATAAGCTTCACTGCAGCTAAAGAAAGGGTGGTGAACATTCATGAAGGCCTGATGGAGAAAGAGAGCAAGAGAACGAGGGGTCGGGAATGAGAATGAGATAGGAGGGGGGGAGGGAGGGAGGGAGAGAGAGAGAGACAGAGCGAGAGAGAGAGAGCAATGTGCTAATCCTGGGGTGTTATCTCCAGGCCATAGTGCAGGAAGCTGAAGACTGTGTGTTCACACTAAAGCATCTCCTGAGGAACAGCATGAAAGACACACTGTTAACATAGCCTTCTCTCTCTCCTTCACTCCTTCTTTCTCTCTCCCCCCCCTCTCTCTCACTCTCACTCTCTCTCTCTCCCTACCCCAGCACTGTATATGAATATCATACCTTGTCTTTTCCTCTAATATTGCTGCCATATATTGATGTGAAACTTCGACAGTGTAGACCCCGTGACCTCCCTAAGCCCCGCCCCCCTCCCATGGTGTTAACATTTCGGCCACTTTCTCCAGGTCAGGTAGTGGTACCACTGATCCCTTTAGCATCTCTGGGCCTGTCTAGTGCCCAGTCACCAATAAAAAATATACAAATGTTGCTGATTTTTTAAATAAGCTTTTTATAAACTTACTTTCTCTCACGCACACTAATATGTGTGGTTACAAATACATGCAATTAAATGAATATTACATATTCATGGGATTGGTTTAAGATGAGGTTTGATTGTTTTCTGTAAGAGTGTCGCAGTTAATCAACAATTCTTACACCTTCAGCAATTCTTCCTTAACACAAGCACAACGTGTCTTTATTTATCATATTCTTCAAAGGATGGAAAGGCTGTTTTTAATGAGTGTAATAAATCTTGTGAGAGATGTATGTATGCTGAACGCGTCTCAAGTGACGATGCCCCTTTTCTGTCTCCAGATTATGGACACTAATTCTGTACATTATTATTACACAGCCTCCTTTGGGACTTTTAATTGTAACCAGATAATATGTAAAAATGTCTTCTCTCTATTCAGTAGTGATTACCAGTAAAACATGTTATATAACTTATTAGTTGAAGAAACTTAAATTATCCAATTCAGTGAATAATGCATTCAGTTTGATGGGTTTTGTCTATTATTTTGTGTTTGGTAGGGGTTGTAGAGGTTGATTTAGAGAAATAGTTTTCTCTCTCTCTCTTTCTCTCTCCCTCCCTCATCCCCCTCTCCCTCTCTCTCTCCCCCCCAGGGATGAGGACATGCAGAGTCTGGCCAGTCTGATGAGTATGAAGCAGGCAGATATCGGCAACCTTGATGACTTTGAAGAAGAGACGGAGGAGGATGAGGAGAACCGAGTCAACCAGGAGGAGAAAGCCGCCAAGATCACAGGTGAGGAAGAGCATGGTGATCGCAGGTGAGGAAGAACATGGTGATGGTTCAACACTTGCCACCTGTACCTGTGTGCTGTCCTTTACACCGGTTGGTTTAGGGCACCGATTGGCTACATCTACAAATGATGTCTGATGTGGTTAAAGAACTCCCGGTAAAGAGCGGCACACTCCCACTGCCTCCCCGCGTCGTGCTGACTGGTCTGGGGCAGCGGAGGGCTTGGAGATGCACGTGTGCCCAGGCTGGTCTCTGTGACGCCTGGAAGAACTGAGAGAGTCTAGTTTATGTCCTCCAGAGTTCAGCTGCAGCCCTCACCAGAGTTGGACCTCTCCAGGTGTGGGGTTGGAGCTAAACTCTATAGGGCAGTAGATCTCCAGGTGTGGGGTTGGAGCTAAACTCTATAGGGCAGTAGATCTCCAGGTGTGGGGTTGGAGCTAAACTCTATAGGGCAGTAGATCTCCAGGTGTGGGGTTGGAGCTAAACTCTATAGGGCAGTAGATCTCCAGGTGTGGGGTTGGAGCTAAACTCTATAGGGCAGTAGATCTCCAGGTGTGGGGTTGGAGCTAAACTCTATAGGGCAGTAGATCTCCAGGTGTGGGGTTGGAGCTAAACTCTATAGGGCGGTAGATCTCCAGGTGTGGGGTTGGAGCTAAACTCTATAGGGCAGTAGATCTCCAGGTGTGGGGTTGGAGCTAAACTCTATAGGGCGGTAGATCTACAGGTGTGGGGTTGGAGCTAAACTCTATAGGGCAGTAGATCTCCAGGTGTGGGGTTGGAGCTAAACTCTATAGGGCAGTAGATCTCCAGGTGTGGGGTTGGAGCTAAACTCTATAGGGCAGTAGATCTCCAGGTGTGGGGTTGGAGCTAAACTATAGGGCAGTAGATCTCCAGGTGTGGGGTTGGAGATAAACTCTATAGGGCTGTAGATCTCCAGGTGTGGGGTTGGAGATAAACTCTATAGGGCAGTAGATCTCCAGGTGTGGGGTTGGAGATAAACTCTATAGGGCAGTAGATCTCCAGGTGTGGGGTTGGAGCTAAACTCTATAGGGCAGTAGATCTCCAGGTGTGGGGTTGGAGCTAAACTCTATAGGGCAGTAGATCTCCAGGTGTGGGGAGGATTTTGCTCAAGCTTGCTAGATTTTCTAATTGGTGCAATCCAGGTAAAATTAGTGGAATCAACACAATCCAGGAAGCCTGAGCAAAATCCTGGTGAGGACTTTTACTTTCTGAACCTGGAATTGACACCTCTGGTGTTTAACATACTGAGTGTTACTGCATGATAGTTACTAGAAGCAGACCAATAACCCCACCAATAATCAGAGCCAGCATCCTTGAACATGTTTCCTTTTCAGTTAAAGTGTGTTTTTTTTAATGTATGCAGCCGTAATAAAACCAAACATAAACCTCCTAATATCTTTATCATTCTATCACTATGTCCCACCCTTAGGTGTATTGGATTGGTAGTACAGCCAATAAGCACCTTGGAAATTTCTCTCTGTGCCCCGCCCCCAGCATTATTGGATTGGTAGAGTTTTCGCTTTTTGTAATAGACACTGAGATGAATCTGGGTGTGTGTTCATGCTGAGGTTGAACCTCTCGTTTGTCGAGAAGCGCGATACATTTGTGGTATTTCACTCACTCCCTCACGCCCCACTTGAGACGATAAGTGTGACTGTTTTCACGCTTTTGGTTCCGATGCACAAGTGCACTCGAACCAAACCCACGTGAGCCATGCGTGTGTCGCGGGCCCTGCCCGAAAGGTCACGTTTGTTGGGTGAGCGTGAGGTTTCTGCACAGGGGCGTATAGACCTGGTGTGTAAACGTGGTGTGTAGATCTGTTCTTCTTCGAAAGTCTGAACGCTGTTGGACTATGTGCACCTAAATCCCGTTTCACACCAGAAGTTGCACTACGAGCCGTCTACACCACACAACCTGGTACCACTTCTCTGGGACTCCTAATTGGCATTTAAGATTTAAGATAAGTTTGTAGTTAAGATTAATCTATTTTTGTTAAGAGATCTGTTTGTTTGTTAAGTCTTTTTAAAGATCAAAATGTTTTAGCACAGTTTGTGCAAACGTATACTGTCTAAAGCTCAGTGCACTTTATATAAATTAAACATTAATTTTATGTGAATTATGAGTTACATTCTTGTAAATTGCCCCACAAAAATGTATAGTATATTTAAGCTATATATATATGGTGTGTGTGTGTGTGTGTGTGTGTGTGTGTGTGTGTGTGTGTGTGTGTGTGTGTGTGTGTGTGTGTGTGTGTGTGTATATCAACAGGATTATTAATAATTGGTATCTGTATTGCCTAAATCAGTCTGCCCTGATGTTGCTGTTTGACTGATTGTATGGTCGTGGCTGTAGTCCGAGTGTGTAACTGCAGTGCTGGTTATATGGAGATGCACGTTTTTGCTTATTCTGAGGTGTTGCTAATGAAACCCTTCAGTTTCATGTCCTTTGAGAAGCACTATAGGTGTATGTATATGTGCATCAGCACAGAGGGTGAAAACATGTGCATTTGTGCATGTCAAGTCTTGTGTGTGCACTTGTGTTTTATGGTTGAGGACGGTTACCGTTTCTGAGAGGAGTGTGTGAGTGTGAGCTTGGTATAATCCCAGCCCCCCATCCTCGTGTATTCTTGACATTAATCCTTCATATTCCATGGTGTATATGTGTGCGCGGGATGCCTATAGAAATGGTTGAGTTGTTTATTCATGGTATCTACACCAAGAGGAGTCTTTCTCTGTCTCCATAGTGATTCTGTCCATCCCACCTTCCTTTGTGCAGTTTGGATTATAATGCCTGGGGTTAATGTTAAATGTAATAATTTATATATTATACATAAAGGTAATGTAGTTGCACACCGGCACCTGTCTGTGATTGCTCTGTAGATACGTAGGTGTCTGTGGGACGTGTTCTTGTGTGTGGGTGTGTGTGCGTGTGTGTGTGGCCTGTATTGATCTGCTCTGTTGTGTGGCCTGACTGCTCTGTTTGCAGAGATAGTCAGGCAGTTAAATGCCCTCAGCAGTGTAGATGGAGATCCAGACGACAGCACAGAGCTCAACACTGCCTGCACCTCTGCAGGTCTCCAGCTTTCAACTAACACTTTCACCCAACCACTCCCTCCCACTCTCACTCGCTTCTGCCCCCGTGTGTGTGTGTGTGTGTGTGTGTGTGTGTGTGTGTGTGTGTGTGTGTGTGTGTGTGTGTGTGTGTGTGAGCGTGTGTGTGTGTGTGTGAGCGTGTGTGTGTGTGTGAGCGTGTGTGTGTGTGCGTGCGCCATCCTCCTGTATCATGATGTGTGCAGTGTGAATCAAACACGTATAAAGTGATTTTGGATTTGTTTCCTTTCTATCCATATCGCTTGTTTTTTGGGGTTTAATTTGTTTTTGTTTTTTTTCCCCAGTTCATTTTCCTGTAGTTTTGTAGTGAACTAGTGAACCTTTCCTAGTGAACTTATACGCTGCAACACCAGGACCTACACCCTACCACCCCCCAAAGTTTTGTGACTGCCCAACTAGTTCAGATTGAGCCTTTTCACCTTTCAGTCTGGCCTGTTCCATATCTGCACAGGGGTGACATAAGGCAGTGGAACTGAGAATGAACCTGTAGAGCTTTAAGCGTTGTTCAGGGCCAGAGGGAATCCACACTGACTCCATCATCTCCCTCCTGAGATCTGAGGATGTACTCAAATTTGCATGGAACGGTTCACTCCAAAATGCAGGCGTTTTTTTGTGTTGTTGTTGTTGCTATGGCTACATATTGCTTCATTACTCTGCACATTTTTATGCATATTATTATTTTATCTTCATTGCATGTTTGGTTTATCACTTTTAAGCAGTACAAATGTCATTACTATACACATTTTTTTTGCTTATAATACGTAGGAATAAAGTAACATTTGTGTGTGTGTGTGTGTGTGTGTGTGTGTGTGTGTGTGTGTGTGTGTACATGTGTGGTTCCCTCTCCTTCCTCTCGTGTTTTGTGTTCTTGTTCTGTTCGGCTGACCCAGAGTTCATCCATAAGCTGAACCTGTTGGAGGAAGCCGACCCGGGCCACATCCCGCCCAGCTCCAACCCGTTTGAGGAGCCCGATGACCCCGCACACCTCAACCCCTTCGATGACCCCGAGGAGGAAGGTGAGGCTCACCTTTGACCTCTCACTCCCCTGTGTTTCAGAAACAGAGGAGGCCATTTGACCTTGTTAGCAAGTAATGGCTGAATTAGCCTACATAACAAGGCTTGAGGCAGGAATGCTTAAAGGGTTTAGCTCAGCAGGTTTTAACTCCAGTTGAGTGTGTGTGTGGGGTGGGTGGGCAGTGAGTGTATGCATTGTTTGTTGCATAATTAGAAATGTGTAATTATATATGTAATATATTTAATTATATATTAGTTTGAATATGTAAAGCCATTATGCATTTCAAAATCACATATTCATGGTGGTGTGTTAAGATATACAGTTGCATTCAAACATGCACAGACCTCTTAAAATGCAAAGTAATCTGGTCACGTACATCTAATTTTCTAAAAATATATATGAGGCTTTAGTAAATAGTCAAATTTCATTTCAAATTTCATTTTCAAGAGTTTACTACTAAAAGAAATCATTCTCTGAGATGATTCAGCAGTGCAGGGTCTGACATCTATTAGAAAATTTTCACATTCTGCACATGCAGACGTGAACGTTTCTTCGTTTCCGTGCCGACACAGCTTTCTTTAAAATTCCACCAATGATTTTGGGATTTTAATCCTGTGCACTGTGATGGCCACTCAAGGACATTCCAGCACTGATCTCTGAACCATGGTCCACATGGATGTATTTCTGGAATCATTCCTACTTCAAACAGTCCAGGACACCCGTCACATGGTCAAGAAAGGTCCTTTAATTAATTAATTAGCATTTCCCTCCATGACCAGATAGGTTTGCTATTCTGCCATTTGTATCTTTTGCCAGTACGGTGTCCTGGTGTCTCTGCCAGACCTGCTGGTGCATAGGCAGAATTTATACATATATCACATCATAGAGTTCCCCATAGATTAATTTGTGTTTTAGCACACATTTGTAGCTTTTCAGACTAACAAGTAATTTAAAAGCAGTATTGATTAGGGCTTGAAAAAATATTACATGGTTGTATTCAGAATATGTCCTTTTACTCAGAAGTAGTTTATGATTACATATTTTTACCGACACTTTAAACTGGTTACTCAGCTGATACACAGGTCATTTAAAAATACTATGCATCTTTAGGAAGCTTGTATTTGTAAATCCTTTCAGTCCCACAGGAGATTAAATCATTTTGAGTGCAACTGTAGTATGCAAGCACACACATGCAAATAGTCACATGCATACCCAGCCACACCTTAGTGGTTGTGAAAAGTTCTGTCTGAGGTTGATTCTTACCCTGTGGGTTCTGTGGGTACAGAAGCCTCTCCAGAACCCCCCCTACACTCCACTCTAAAGGACCACGAGCCTTCAAATCCATTCAACCCATTCGATGAGTTCGATCCTGACCAGAACACGGACCCTGACCTACCTGAGTGCAAGAACCCGTTTGACGACCCGGAGCCGGAGCCAGAGGTCCAGATGGAAAGGTCACCGCCCAGAGATAGTGGGAGAAAGACCGTGCGGCCAGTGGACATGAGCAAATACCTGTATGCAGACACCAGCAAGACAGAGGAGGAGCTAGACGAGTGAGTGTTGGGAATGCTGAAAAGGGTGGGTGTGTGGGTGTGTATGTGTGTCTGTGGGAGTGAGAGACAAGTTCAAGGTTCTTTCAAGACTGATTTATTGACTTGTCAAGTTTTACATTTGTATTGTTAGAGCATTGCAATTATCACCCATAAATTTAAAACCAATTTAGAAAAGGTATTCTGACATAGGCTATAATAGAGAGAATGTTATGAAATATGCAGTAAAACGACATGGATTATTTTAAAGAGAAAGGCTATAACTACCTGGCTATTAACTACAATATGTAATAACTACAGAAAACCAATTTGACACATGTACGTATATAAAAGGGGAGTTATAAAATGGGCATGTGAGCGTGTGGAAGCACTTATTGTGGGAGTACGACACGGACGGTGTGTGGGGATACTGTAAAAACGTTTTGTACGACACGGACGGTGTGTGGGGATACTGTAAAAACGTTTTGTACGACACGGACGGTGTGTGGGGATACTGTAAAAACGTTTTGTAGAGGGTTTTAAAAACATTTTGTGCAGCTTTAATCCAACCTACAGGCATGAAAATCTGTCACCTTTCGGCGAAATTCGCCGTTTTGAAGTTGAAAAGGGTGACCTACGTGAATCGTGTAGATCCGATGAGTTTTTTGTTTGGGGGGGGGGGGGGGGGGGTCGGGAGATTATATGTATATATTTTAATTATCATTGACTTAATAAGCAAACAGAGCACTTCCGAAATCGGCAATTTCAATGACACAGTGGCCAGCAGTTTCCGCCCAGAACCTTCATAGAGGCCAAATAGCGTTTCAATCATACCAACGTTCTTCATTCATGTTATTCATTTACTGCTAAGCGAGACGAGAAGCAGGACCTAGTGCTACACCCGCGGACAAGGCAGAAGAGCGAACATTTACCACTACATTTATCAGATCGTACATTTACCACTACATTTACCAGATCGTACATTTACCAGATCGTACATTTACCACTACATTTATCAGATCGTACATTTACCACTACATTTACCAGATCGTACATTTACCACTACATTTACCAGATCGTACATTTCCCAGTGGATTTAATTGGGTTATTAATGGTTTCAATCGTTTTCATATTTTGCGGTAAAACAAAGTTACTGCCGTTCGCTACAGCGTTGAATACTGTCAGAGCCACAAGCTCTTGTGATAGGTAGATAGATAGACCTATTAAGTTCGCGTCAACCCTGTGTAGTTAACGGTGACATAAAATAAGAAACAAGATTTTTTTCTAGTGTCTGTAGTTGTAACTGGTGAATCCAGGGACGGGTGAGGATAACATTCGCGCCAGGGCTGAAAAGGTTGAAGATGAAGTTGTAAACGCTTGTCGTTTGAGTCTACCCTGTGCTTTAGCCCATGTTAGAAAATAAAAACACGTGAACCCTGGTATTTTTACACTCATTTTCGCTGCTGATGTATTTATTGGTTCATTAAGACGTAATGGTTTTGACTGACTGAGATACGAAAGCGGCCTCTCGCGTTTAAGGATCTGGCTCCATACATTGAATCCATTGACAAGACAGTCAAAAAAAAAATTTTAATGGATTTTACTATATTTTACGAAGCCCGTAAGGGGACATCATGTAAAAAAAAATAATAACGCGTGGCCACGACTTACTAACGCGTGGGAACGAGATACTAATGTCGCCTTTCACACGCGGCAACAAAGTTTATTTTTTCACAGTAAAGCAAGCTACGGAGCCCGTAAGGTGACATCATGTAAAAAAAAATAATAACGCGTGGCCACGACTTGCTAACGCGTGGGAACGAGATACTAATGTCGCCTTTCACACGCGGCAACAAAGTTTATTTTTTCACAGTAAAGCAAGCAGATCCCAGGGATGTTCGCGAACTGACTGCCCAAGGAAGGTAAACCTGGCTTTATATAAAGTAATACTTAATTATCTTGTTCGCACTCGTTAGTAAGTCGTGGCCACGCGTTATTATATTTTTTACATGATGTCACCTTACGGGGTCCGTAATATTTGGCATCACCTGTCGCTGTATCCCCGTACACCAGCAGCCACCCCCCCCCCCCCCCCCCCCCCCCCGTCGCCGTATACCCATGACGTCACATGTCAACGCCCCGTATCCCCATGATGTCACATGCCCCGCCCCCCGGTCTTCTCACCTTTTTAACCCCTGACCCATTTTCATGCCTGAACCTAGTTGAAACACTAATACGATTCTGAGCGTGTTCACATAATTTGCCCCGGTCATTGGCGCCTAACTTAAGCCACATAGCTGTGTAAGCTAGTTGGGGATATCAAGATTTTCTTCACTAGTATTGGAAAATTACTAGAAAAGAGTGTGCGGCTATATAACTAAAGGGACGCAGGTGACTACGCTAGCTTGCTAGTATGGCTAGTTTTGGGTATAACTAATTAAGACAGCTAGCGTTAGTTAGCTGGCAACAAAACTGCCAACAAACAGCGGAAAATCATGTGTTTTAAAAACAATTCTGGCTGTATTTTCAGTTAATTATTTTGTGTATTTTGCTGGTACTATGGAGTAGTTATTAAATACACTGAGGGCGGTGTATTCAATTTTCAACCGTCAAAACGTTGTGTGCGCGTGCAAGCTTGTAAAAAAAAAAAAAAGAGCATATTTTGGCACTACAAATGGGCATTTAAAGGATACTGCTTATTTTAAAACCTCAAATGTTGGTGTTCGTGTGTGGGGAATTTCTCTCTCAAGCTCCCTTTCACCTTCTCTTTAAAACCGCTGTACCTCAGACAGTCTGTCAGGCCCGTCATTAAAACCCATACGGGCCAGAGTGGATAATTCTCCTCACCTGTCCTCTCATCACCGTGTTTTGACTGTGCCTTTCACACTTGTTTCACGCACATTCAGTTAGACATAGAGCTGCATTTTCTCTTCTTCTTTCCACCTTTCCCCTCCTCTCCATCTCTGCCCCTCTCATCCAGACACACTGTGTCTCTCTAACTTTGCCGTTTTGGCTGAATACCTAAATGCATGTTTTTTTTTCTTCCTGTTTTGTGTATCTGTGTGTCTTTGATTTGTTGGTATGAGTGTGTGTCTTTGCGAATGAGCTGAGTGAGGGGTCGTTACACAGCAGGTGGGTATTGATGCCAGTGAAATGTGCATGTCTGCCTGTCAGTGAGTGTATTGCTGGGGTCAGAGTTCATAAGGTGTGACCTGTGGAGCATCTGGTTCCTCTGGAGCTCAGCAGAGCATTTTATTGGATCACGCTGCACCCCGATGTGCCTTTACCTCACACTGAAAACCTTTAAACACCCCGACAAACTCACTCTCACACATTCTAAGGAGTGAGAGATACAATGGATACTCTAGCGAATTTCCCATTGTCTGAATTGAAGTGACACTGATGATGACAGCAGTGAGAGAGGAGTTGTGTTCAGTGAGCTTTTTCACCTTCTGTCAGCTGCAGATGAAAATGGATTAATTGCATCTGTCAATTATCCTTTTAACGGTAATTTGTTTTGTCTAGATAATGTGAACTAGTTCATAATTGTCTGCGTGCATGTGTGATTGAGTTGTGTATTGTGTTTTGAGTTGTGTACTGAGATATTTATATGCATTTTACCTTTACAGCATTAGGGGAACTGAGCTGCACTGATTTGATCAGCATGCACATGCCCATTTTGGTGATAAAGACTTGCTTTCAGACTGAGAAGCCTCTCTCCCCTCATGTCATGTGTCAGTGTTCGGTTTGTCTCTGGTCTCCTCCTCCTCTTTAAGGTCGAATCCGTTCTACGAGCCTAGACCTGGCAGTCCGGCCCACTCCGGTACAGAGGGCGGAGTCATGAGCAGGAACTCCAAACGCCGTGCACCTATGCCCCCGGCTGACACCCCAGTTACCCCTGCCAGCCCCGTGGTCCCCACCACCTCCAGACCAGCCGTCCCTGAGAAAGCGCCCGTAGGGCCCACGCCTGCTCCCGCACTGGCCGTGAGAGAGCTGGCCTCTTCCTCACCGAAGGTAAGGAGGCTTCTTCAGTGCATGACAGAAGTGGTCGTGTATCCACAGCCAGGCTCTGCAGTCTAGGACTAACACTCGAACTTCAGGACCATGACATCAAACCCTTTCAGCACTCATTAATGAAAGAAATACATTGGATGTGTTTTTCATTTGCGGGGGAAATTGGTGTAAATATTGTAAAGCCTTCATGTTCTTCAGTCCTGGATGTGGACTCCATTTCCCAGCTCTCCCGCAGCCCGGGCCCTTGAGAACATACTGGAACTTCACACACAGCACATCCGGACTCTTACAGGCCCTTTATCTTCATTCAGTACATCTCCTCTCACTTCCTGCACCTGTTTGTCCATTTTGTGCTTTATGATGTTTTTAGGTCTCTCTATGGATTTCTTCATCTTTCTGTTCCCTTTAAATTTCTTCCTCACTCATTGCTCTGTTCTTCTTCTCCTCCGCACTCTCTCCTCCCCTCTCCTCATCTCTTATCCTCCTCTCTCTTCCCTCTTTTCATATTCTATCCTCCCTTCTTCTAATCTTCTCTTCTCATCTCTTCTCTTCCTTCTCATTTCTCTCCTCCCCTCTTCTCCTCTCCCTCTTTCCTCTCCTCTCTCCTTTCCTGTACCTCTCCTGACTCCTCTACACCAGAATCCATAAACGCACTCACACTGTTACTAATCTTCTACAGAACCCTGACAGTAATCTTGATCATAAATGTAAATACACAGCCTAACAATAATTATAAATGTAATCCTAAACCTAACACTAGTAATTAGTACAAATTGTAGATTTTAAAATGAAAATATAGTTTATTTTGTAATGCTCACGTAAAGGCTAATGTAGGCTAATGTGCATTTGTATACACAAACACTCACATTGGTGAGTCCTCTCCCTGTTCGATTATGCATGTGCTGGTGTGTATTTTCAGGTACTATGGCTGTGTTTCTAGTTTTGTGTAAAGTATGAATTACTTTAGCGTGAATGAAGTCAAACAGGATTAACACACATTCAGAGAAGTGCAATGTATACACACACGATTGTGTCTTCTGTAATACTAACTGTGTATGAGAGGGTGATATTGGAGATCATAAAAACTGTTGGTGGTAGCAGCTGAAATTTGAATTTCAATTTCATTTGCGAATACTTGCACACACAATTACCCTCATGCTCATGAATACCCACACACACACGAATACCTGCACACATGAATACCCTCATGCTCATGAATACCCCCACACACAGGCAGTCATGGTCTGGTGGTAGAGAACTGGTCTTGTGACCGGAGGGTCGTGGGTTCGATTCCCAGACCTGAGGCCATGACTGAGGTGCCCTTGAGCAAGGCACCTAACCCCAACTGCTCCCCGGGCGCCGGGCTAGGGCTGCCCACCGCTCTGGGCACGTGTGATCCACAGCCCCCTAGTAATCACTAGTGTGTGTGTTTTTGTGTGTGTGTTCTAACTGCACAGATGGGTTAAAAGCGGAGGACAAATTTTGATTGCGGTGAAAAAATCACAATTGACAAAATAAGGCACATTTACATTTTTACACGAATACCTGCACACACAAATACCCTCATGCTCATGAATACCCACACACATGAATACACACACAAATACTTTCTCACAAGTACATGCATGAACACATGCGTGAATACACTTCCAACACCTTCCCTGTAAATTAATGATTTCCAAACATGCATTTTCAGTATTTCCGTATAGGTTGGAGGGGCCTACACCTACCTGTCCTCTCCTGTACGCTGCCATGCTAGCCTGGTCCTGTCCACAACACACACCTGTGATTGATGAATATTCAAGACATTTTATTAACAATGATTTCACATGCAAGCAAAGCAGATTGATGTCTCAGATTGTGTAAATTTCTAAGGAGTGTGTGTGTGTGTGTGTGTGTGTGTGTGTGTGTGTGTGTGTGTGTGTGTGTGTGTGTGTGTGTGATTCCATGTGTGCATGCATGCGTGAAGGTGTGTGCTTCACTCACATAAAACCGCTGGTCATTATTAATGTTTCGTTTCTCAGGGTGTTTCTGTTGTGTGTTTTTAGGGCTTGGGTTCTGTGTCTGGCTTGACTGCACAGCTCTGAACAACTGTGTGTTGATATTTGTATGCTGGCATCATTTTGTTGGTGCTCTTTTGCGTGTGTCTCTAGAAGGGCAGAGGATCTGTGTATCTGTGCAGGCCAGCTGTGGGGATTAATGTAAATGAACAAAGGATGAGAAGATGTGCCTTTCTCACTGACTGAAAGACAGAGAGAGAGAGGTGGAGGGATGCTCTGATTCACCAGAGCGCTATCTTCTGCCCCTCGGACGTGCAGCCTCCATTTTCTCTTCCTTCTCTTTGCCGGTGAATCGATTTCACCCTTCCTGCACAGTTGTTTTCTCTGTCTCTATGTCTGTTCGACTGTCTGGGCCTGTCTCTCTTTCCCTGTGTCTGTCTGACCGTCTGTGCCCGTCTCCCTGTCTCTCCGTGTGTTTGACTGTCTGCGCCCGTTTCTACGTCTGTCTCTGTCTCACTGTCACCTTCCCCGCCGCTGCTCTGATGGGGGGATTTGGAGCTGTTCATGCTTCCTAAATTCCAGTATGTTCTGGGTGTTAATCTAAAGGAGAAGGTTTCGTCGTCACACTGTGGTTCGCCAGATCTGCATACGATCTCTCCAAACACACCCACCCAGACTTCTGCTGGAGTGCACACCAAGAAGAGCTTGAGGATTTGAAGAACTTGTCACACTTTCACTCTTGCATGCACCTCGTCTCGCTCTCCCTCTCCGTCTGTGTCTCTCCCTTTCTCCTTCTTTCTCCGTTTATCTCTTTCTCTCAGTCGATGGTGTAGGATGTGTGCTGGAACCTCTCAGGCTTCCAGCTATTTCTGGATTAAAAGAGGAAATGCTGTTTCTAGAGTCATTAAAACTAATCAGGCCTAAATTAAATTACCTCATTCAGGACTGGAGAGGACACAGCAGGAGAGTGAGGGAGAGGGGAAGAAAGAAAGACAGAGATGTTCAACTCTTTGATTACAGTTCTTTGTTTCTGTCTTTTTCTCACACTTTTTTTCTCTCATCCTCTCTCACTGAGTGTAATTGAAATTAAACTGAATTAACATTATTTAATTGAGTTCGCACAAGGCTGCAGTCTTTGTTAATTAGGGTCTTGTGAAGGCTACTGGTTTATGACACCCAGAGTCTTCTAGCAGTGAGTGACTTGATACTGTCGTTTTGGGGGTATGTGACTGAAGACCATAAGAAAAGCCTCTCTCTCTCCCTCTCTCTCCCTCTCTCCCCCTCCCCCGCTGAGTAAAGGTCTTTAACTTCAGACCTTCACTATCTCATCGGGACCTGCATCTCGGCGTTTTCCCAGCACGCACTGCTTCACTCGGTTTTTCCTGACTTCACGTTCACTGTGGTGTTCGAACCTCAGAGGATATGAAAGTGCAATTAAACACAGGGGACTTTTCTTTACTCGCTTATGATAAAAGTAAAAGTGCAGTTTTTGGAGCTGTTGAATTTATGTGAAATGTCTATTCTTAAAAAGTGCTTTCATAAATCGTTCAAATGATTGTGTAAATTAAGTTGTAAATCTGTATAATTTAGAGAGGGAGTTTGTGGTAATGTGTTGTAGCTAGCCTGCTGTAAACATACTTGGCCTTATTCGGGGGGTCGGGAGGGGGGTGTTCACTCTGGTGTATTGGTCTGATGGGAGGTGTTCACTCTGGTGTGTTGGTCTGATGGGAGGTGCTCACTCTGGTGTGTTGGTCTGATGGGAGGTGCTCACTCTGGTGTGTTGGTCTGATGGGAGGTGCTCACTCTGGTGTGTTGGTCCGATGGCAGGTGTTCACTCTGGTGTGTTGGTCCGATGACAGGTGTTCACTCTTGTGTGCTGGTCTGATGGTAGGTATTCACTCTGGTGTGCTGGTCTGATGAGGGGTGAGTGTTCACTCTGGTGTGCTGGTCTGATGGGTGATGTTCACTCTGGTGTGTTGGTCTGATGGGTGATGTTCACTCTGGTGTGTTGGTCCGATGGCAGGTGTTCACTCTTGTGTGCTGGTCTGATGGGAGATGTTCACTCTGGTGTGCTGGTCTGATGGGAGGTGAGTGTTCACTCTGGTGTGTTGGTCTGATGAGGGGTGTTCACTCTGGTGTGTTGGTCTGATGCAGAGGTGGGTAGGAACGCGTTACATTTACTCCGTTACATTTACTCAAGTAGCTTTTTGGACAAAAATGTACTTGTAGGAGTAGTTTTAATATGAAAGACTTCTACTTTTACTTGAGTAAATATGTGGTGAGAAAAACGCGACTTTTACTCCGTTACAATCGGATTTGTGCCGCGCGCTACCGTTACTTTCGTTTTGTAAATAATTCGTCTTTTCAGTGAGAAGACTGACCAACGTTTCGTCACCTGAGTATGAGTGACCAATCAAATGAAGCCGGTCAATCACGTGATCACATACGCAAACTTTCTCCACCGTAGCAAGAAAGTGACAGAAAAACCTACCGAGCATCCCTGACCTCATACAGCCAATGTTTACATTACAAACATGTAAAAGGACAGCTGTATTATGCGCTGCAGGGTTGCCAAGTTTTCAAGATCACTTTTAGTGAGATTTAAACCGGGGTGGGAGGTGAGTGTTCACTCTGGTGTGTGGGTCTGATGAGGGGTGTTCACTCTGATGTGCTGATCTGATGAGGGGTGTTCACTCTTGTGTGCTGGTCTGATGAGGGGTATTCACTCTGGTGTGCTGGTCTGATGGGTGATGTTCACTCTGGTGTGTTGGTCTGATGGGAGGTGAGTGTTCACTCTGGTGTGTTGGTCTGGTTAGGGGTGTTCACTCTGGTGTGCTGGTCTGATGAGGGGTGTTCACTCTTATGTGCTGGTCTGATGGGAGGTGTTCACTCTTATGTGCTGGTCTGATGGGAGGTGTTCACTCTGGTGTGTTGGTCTGATGGGAGGTGAGTGTTCACTCTGGTGTGTGGGTCTGATGAGGGGTGTTCACTCTGATGTGCTGATCTGATGAGGGGTGTTCACTCTTGTGTGCTTGTCTGATGAGGGGTATTCACTCTGGTGTGCTGGTCTGATGGGTGATGTTCACTCTGGTGTGTTGGTCCGATGGGAGGTGTTCACTCTGGTGTGTTGGTCTGATGAGGGGTGTTCACTCTGGTGTGTTGGTCTGATGGGAGGTGTTCACTCTGGTGTGTTGGTCTGATGGGAGGTGAGTGTTCACTCTGGTGTGTTGGTCTGGTGAGGGGTGTTCACTCTGGTGTGCTGGTCTGATGAGGGGTGTTCACTCTTATGTGCTGGTCTGATGGGAGGTGTTCACTCTTGTGTGCTGGTCTGATGAGGGGTGTTCACTCTGGCGTGATTAGTCAGCCGCTGCAATAGCAGTGTGCTACAGGGTTCATCAGCGGACCCGACGCAGTCTAAACGCACCACTCCTGGACTAAAAAAGACCACACAGCCGTAAGAGGCTAGCTAGAAACTAAAACCAGATAAAAAGAAGTGATTAAAAGCAGGTTTGATTAAAAAACACAATTACAATAGCACACATACAATGTGCTGCACTTTAAAACCTAATGCGGAAGTGCATTGTTTTCTAAAGACAAGCTATGCCTTTCCGATTTGTTATTTTGCACATAAGGCGTTATTTATCAGGCATTTAGAGGTGTCACTTGATATGTGCCTTATGGCATGAGATGATGAGGCTAATTATCTCATCATGTCCTGTCAAAACAGCACCGTCTGATTTTTCCAGTTCTATTTATTGCTTACTACTCGGTAGAATCAGAATCTTGTGTTCGTGTATTCAGATTTTCCCTTTAGTCGACTAATAGTCGAATCGGGGTTTTTAAAATTTATTTATCTAGAGCTCCTTAAACGGGATCCCGTTCTCATTCAGGACTTTTTTCGACTTCAAAGTAAAAACCTAAAACACTCAGATAAATTAATAAACATGGTAGGTTGGTTTTATTCAGCTTTTATTTATTTACTTATTAATTTTTTTAATGAAACGTTAGAGAACATTGACCAAAAAAAGTGACCGTCAGTGTGCAGTGCACATATCAAACTGTCAGACAGTGCAGACTGTGCAAAATGTCAAAAATATTTTAAATAAAATATGCCTTCCTGAAAATAAAAAAATTGCCACACAACAGCAAAAAAATATAAGGAAAGGTTTAAGTAACTGGGTTTAAAAAGCAAACAACAACAACGAGACACACCGCGATGAGACGACACGACACGACCAAAATGACAAACGGCTGAACTGTTTTTTTTTTTCGCCTTACACGTTTTAAATGGTATGCCATGTTGGTTGTTGTCGTGTGAAATGAAAGACGTTGATGACATAACTTGCACTTTACTTTGTTTGATTCATCTTTATCTTTTTCAAAATACTTTTGAAGTTTTTTAGTAGCCATTATAATCTCGGCAGATGCTGACTATCCTGTAGCGTGTTCAGCTCCGCTCATTTGGATTGTGCAACTGCAGGGTGTGATTTATTAATGTGTAGTAAGGAAGATGCCTATTGTTAATGCGCACACATAATTTAAAATTAATTATTAACAGAAATTAGGATGATTTAATTTGACAAAAGGCTATATATAACGAAAACAAAGACATTTCATGTAACAACTAATGCTTAGCTGCATCCTTGGGCACCCCCATGCAGTTAGAATGGTACATTCGACTATGACGTTCATAGTCGACTAGGGGGTATAGTCGACTATAGTCGAATCAGCGACTATTGCAGGTCATTCCTAGTACATTCCTAGTGTTGCTATAATGAACACTATTGGCTACATCACAGAATTTAGCACACCCAGTGAGATTTATATATTTACAAGTGTGAGTGTGGCATTGTTATTACACCTGTGGTATCTGTACCTGCAATAACACATGAGCTATAGTCAGCAGATATGGACTAGCCAGCATCCCTTAGTTAAGAAGAAACAACATGACTAGTGTTTTGATTGATGTTATTAAATCTTTGAACTATAATAGGCAATTGTATCAGCTATGGTTACACGAACAAAAGCAATGTGTGTTTTTATCTGTAATTATTCAATGAAATAAGACATTCCAATATCACATTGATAAATAATAAATCGGGTCTCAATCTTTCCATCTTAGTTTTCATTTTTGTTTTAGGTGCTACTGGTTACAGATTGTTAGCAGAAATAAAGGAAAACTCAAACCAGAGATATCGGTGTAGTTTGGTTCTCAGGAGGGTATGCCGTTTTCTTCAATATCTGATACCTCTCCTCCTCATCTCAGTCACACTCAGCTGGCCGGTGGTTGTCCCCCAGCCCGGGGGTCGAGGGGGGGGTTGGGGGGGGGGGGGGGAGTCGAGCCAAACTTTGGGCTCTGTTACGAGGGGCCAGACAGAGGCATTCTGTCCTTGGTGGGGGCCCGTGAGCACCAGGGCCACAGAGACTCACTGATGGAGAGGCTGTAAGACCCCAAAACCGCCCCATAATCTGTGAAACCCTATCAGAATAATCCTCTAGAGGAGAACCCAGTGTGCTCAACACCCCCTACACACACTTGAGGCTTCTGTCTTGGACAGCTAGGTGATTCTACAGAGAACCTGAGATGCTTATGAGACTTAGACTTGAGGTCCTGAGGTCCCCCTAACCAGGAGAGTCTTTGGGTTCTTATCACTGATATCTCCACGTTTGATGAGATTAAAGAGAGTAGTTTGAATTGTTTGCTGAGGTGTGGTGGGGGAAGTGGGTGTGGTCATCAGAGTACCCATAAGGCCCTTTTAGACAGCCTCATATAACTTATACCTCACTTATAAAATATGCTTGTGTATGTTCGTCAGAGGATTGACCTGTGTGTGCACTGGTTAGAGCTGTGCGTGAGAATATAAAAAATATTATAAATACAGTCAGTTCTTAGTGTTGGTGTTGTACTGAGGTTGTAGTTTCTTCTCCAGCCTTTGGTTGGCGCCGTATTTGGCTTGTACTGACTGGCCTTCTTGCCCACCCACCTCCATCTCGTCAGTACTGAGAGTCTATGGCCCATCACTAATAAACCTCTGACCTGGTCGTCATCATAACTAATAGGCCGGGTGGTTGTGGCTGGGGCAGTGTCTTTATGTGTGGGCGTTCTGGTCTGTGTGTGTGTGTGTGGTGGGAGGGATGTGTTCATGAGTTAAGCATTTGAAAAGCGTTCCAATACCCATGTTGTATGCCGCACACACA